>NW_015505710.1:482408-482736 GCF_001515645.1 Sinocyclocheilus grahami | reverse complement strand
GGTTCCCATCCAGGCTGCTGAACCCTCTGCGAGCTGCAGCTGCCATTCTGCGGTCTCGCCGCAACCTCCCCTGGGCGCTTCAGTGCTTTCTCTAAAAGAGTGTTTTCCTTTTCAAAAAAGAGCCATTTCTAAAAGAGCTTCACGAGCGACAGGTGCTGCTGGACAGGCTGCTTCCGCCCTGCACGCCATGGCCCTCCTGCAAGTCCACCAGGCCAAGGCGTTGAAGCAGTTGCACGAGGGTGGTGCTGACCCAGGTGTGCTGCAGGAACTGCGCATGGCAACGGACCTCACGCTTAGGGCGACGAAAGTCACGGCGCGGGCCCTGGGT
>NW_015505710.1:481196-482353 GCF_001515645.1 Sinocyclocheilus grahami | reverse complement strand
CAAGTGGTGGAGGGCTTTCCCCAACATTTCGCCGCCGCGCAGAAGCAGGCGGAGGTGTTTCGGCATTTCCTGCCCCGACGGTCTGCTGCTGTCTCCACCCAACCGCCGGCTGCAGCCCCTCTGTCTGCTCAACGCAGAGGGCGCCCTCCTGCGACCTCCACCTCCGCTCCGGCGCGGCCACAGCAGCAGCCTTCACAATGGCCACAGCGTGGAGCTGCCCCACTGCGGGTACGTCGGTGGTTTCCCTGGTCCCGCTTGTTCGGTCGCTGGGGGCCTGGTTAGCGCTCCCCAGGCCGTCCCGCTGGCTCATGAGAACCATCAGACTCGGCTACGCGTTTCAATTCGCCCGGCGTCCTCCCAAGTTCAGGGGCATTCGGTTCACCTCTGTGCTGGACAGGGATGCTCCTGTCTTGCGTGCAGAGATCACGGTCCTGCTGGCGAAGGACGTGATACAGCCGGTCCCTCCAGCCGAGATGAGGTCAAGTTTCTACAGCCCATACTTCATCGTACCCAAGAAAGGCGGTGGGTTACGACCAATCCTGGACCTGCGCGTACTAAACCAGGCCCTTCACAAGCTCCCGTTCAGGATGTTGACACAGAAACGCATCTTTCAATGCGTCCGTCCTTTCGATTGGTTCGCAGCGATCGACCTCAAGGACTCGAAGTTTCATGTCTCGATTCTCCCTCAACACAGACCGTTTCTCCGCTTTGCGTTTGACCTCCTCCAGGGAACGAGGGTTACACAAGTAACCGAGACGTTACATACGTAACCGAAACATTTTCCATTCTATGGCACCTTTAAATACTTTGGTGAGTTAATAAGAATATTGGTTACACTTTTAGTGTCCAATTCTCACTATTAACTAGCTGGTTATTAGCATGAATATTACTGGGATATTGGCTGTTTATTATTACTTTAAAACATATTAATGTCATATTCTGCAAGACCTTATTCTAAGTCCTTAATCCTACCCAATTCTTAAACTTAACAACTATTTTACTAAGTATTAATAAGCAGTAATTAGGAGTATATTGAGGCAAAAGTCATAGTTACTAGTTAGTTAGTGAGAATTTATGTAGTTAATTACTTTTTTAGAGTAACTTACCCAACACTGTGTGTGTGTGTATATATATATATATATATATATATATATATA
>NW_015505710.1:430470-480903 GCF_001515645.1 Sinocyclocheilus grahami | reverse complement strand
CGCGTGGCGAAACACGCATGCCAACTGTCATTGGCTTGTTTAGTTTACACTCGAAGGTGATTGGGCTCTTGGGCGAGATCCCACGTAACGTCTCCGTTCCCTCCTCCAGGGAACGAGGGTTACACAAGTAACCGAGACGTTACATACGTAACCGAAACATTTTCCATTCTATGGCACCTTTAAATACTTTGGTGAGTTAATAAGAATATTGGTTACACTTTTAGTGTCCAATTCTCACTATTAACTAGCTGGTTATTAGCATGAATATTACTGGGATATTGGCTGTTTATTATTACTTTAAAACATATTAATGTCATATTCTGCAAGACCTTATTCTAAGTCCTTAATCCTACCCAATTCTTAAACTTAACAACTATTTTACTAAGTATTAATAAGCAGTAATTAGGAGTATATTGAGGCAAAAGTCATAGTTACTAGTTAGTTAGTGAGAATTTATGTAGTTAATTACTTTTTTAGAGTAACTTACCCAACACTGTGTGTGTGTATATATATAATACGTAATAATATAATTGTATAATTTTATATAATTTTAAAATTACGTTATAAAAAATAAAAAATTGTAATACTTTTAATACTAAAATTACTAAAAATAACAGAGAACCAACCACAATTTTCTGAATGAAACCTAGGCCTTTGTGTATATATATATATATATATATATATATATATATATATATATATATATATATATATACTGTATATATATACAGTATATAGCAGGGACACATTAAATTGATCAAATATGACAGTAGATACATTTACATGTATAATGTTACAAAATATTTATTTTTCAAATAAATGTTGTTCTTTGAAATTTTTGTACGAATCCTAATAAAATGTATTGTATTAATCAGCACAACTGTTTTTACAATGATAATAATAAGTAATGTTTCTTGAGCATCATGTGATCATGTGATCAGACTAGAGTAATGGCTAAAAATCTGCCATCACAGAAGTAAATTAATGTGTTCAGATAGAAAATCATTATTTTAAATTGTAATTGTCTCACAATATTACTGTTTGCATTTTTAATGTGTAATTTTGAACATTTTTGATCAAAGAGTGAGATACACTCCAAGATGCACAATATGCCATCATCATTGAAAACCATGAACAATACTATACAAAGTAAAAGAAAGTACAAATCCCAGACTTAATACAAGTTCATTTGCAATGAAGGTGAATATGATTTGTGATTACCACAATGTGTGAGGTGAGTGTTGTCTGCTGAGAGCATGACGCCATCAAAAATCAACAGATGTTTAGAAACAAAAATTTCCAGTTTCCCCATTCAGCCTATATTATATCTAGCATACTGTTAGGCTTAAGCAATTGATAGTAACAATAATACTTCATATAAATAAATTGTGTTTTTTAAGGATCAACATGTTAAGTTTAATTAAGGACATTTTAGTTCACCTTAAAAGAGATGAAAACTTTAAGCACTAAACACTGAGAAGGTTTAGTGAATTTACTTTCTGAGAACCCAACTAGCAGCAGTGGGGATCCTGTTAGACAGTGCTTGAGGCTTAGAGCCCCAAAGGACACAGATTCTAGTAGCTTTGCATGCCTCTAAAATGGGTATTATAAAAATTATACTTTCCTCCTGGCCGCTGTGTTGTTAATGTACTGCAACAACTGCTGTAGCCTTGAGAGTTAAAATTAGATTGTGGTTAGCTGGCCATTTAGAAAAAAAAAAATGTTAACCTCACAGCCCTGTAACCCCAGCAGATGTTTTGCAGTGCTTTCCTCTGATTTGCTTTCTTTTCACTAAATATTCTACACTCTTTGATACACATAAGGTTTGCCTTTGAAGATTCTGCCACTGTGGATGAGCCAGGATGTTTCTGTGCAAAATCTGAGGCATAGAAAAGCCCTCCTCTTATCAGGCTCAACATGACCTTCCCATGCTGAACGAAGCACAACAGTAGGTTTCCATGTGATGGTCATCCACCCATGTTATGGAATAATATAGCGATGATGTGATATCTGCCAGGGTAAACCTTATAACTGTGTAGAGAAAAGAGTTTCTTTCACTCCACTTCAGAGCACCTCATCCATGAGAAGTTATCCTGAGACTCAATGCTCTGGCAGGTCAGATTAGAGTGATAGAGAGGAAAAGAGAGCGTTAGAGAGCTCCGCTGTGAAGTGCGAAGAAAAGTAAAATGAATCTGAATTAGTTTCTAGCACATTTTAATGCCAATATTATTTTCCAGAACTGGATAAAGGTTTGGCGTATCTGAACAAGGGGTGATCTCCTATTATAAAATGGATAGTTCTGCAGTTCCAGCTGTATTTTATCAGTTGAGTTATAGTTACTGCTATGACCTGTTAACCATATCACCAAAATTATATTTTTTTGTTGCATAGCAACATTCTGTTATGTTAGGGACTAGCAGAAAAACTACACTTAATTGGATTAATTTTTTTTTAACGAAAATGTCTTTAAAATTTGGATGTATTTATTATTATTTATTCAAGTTTTGTTAATTATAACTAGTTATGGTTAATTATTCATATTTTCCATGAGCTGATTTGCTACAGTATATTGAGAAAGTATTTTTTACTCCACTTTTACAAAGGTTTGGCGTATCTGAACAAGGGGTGATCTCCTATTATAAAATGGATAGTTCTGCAGTTCCAGCTGTATTTTATCAGTTGAGTTATAGTTACTGCTATGACCTGTTAACCATATCACCAAAATTATATTTTTTTGTTGCATAGCAACATTCTGTTATGTTAGGGACTAGCAGAAAAACTACACTTAATTGGATTAATTTTTTTTAACGAAAATGTCTTTAAAATTTGGATGTATTTATTATTATTTATTCAAGTTTTTAATCAAGATTTTATTTAATTAATTAAAAAAAATTGTATAAGTATATTGAGAAAGTATTTTTTACTCCACTTTTAATTACTTTTTGCTTTCGCTAGATCATTTTTAATAGGTGTGGAAAAAAATAATGTGCAAATATTTAATTTTGTTAATTATCAGGCATAAAAGTTGCATTCATAATAATTATAAAATGACAAACTGCTTTTTAAAGTATTTTGAAGGATCGATGGAGTATAGAATGTCAAAATGCAGGACGTCAACTATTCAAGTACAAGACACTGAAATTGCGACCTTATGCTTTCTGCATCTGACATGATGGTTTGAAATGGTTCTGTATCAGAAACAGTTGGGAAATTCAAGCATGATTGGAAATGGAAAAAAGTAAATATTCTTTAGCCAGACAGAGAGACATAGTGAAGAGCACTTAAGAAAAGAAGACAACAGAAGACCTGAAACATAGTAAGAGGGAAATATAGGAAAAGAAAATTGTGAAGATATTTTGAGATCTTTGATGAAGACATGGGCGTCTGCAAGTAATATGGTGGAAAAAAAGATGAGAGATGGGGGAGGGTTGGAAAGACGATGTGCCGAATGATAGGAGTGGATAAGATATGTTTTGCAAGGATAGAAAGGAAGGAAACAAGTGGTGGAAAGAGGTTTGGATGGCAGAGGAGCACTTCTGTTTTTAGAAGGCAAATGTTTCGCTCTTGCAGGTGAGCGTCTTCTTAACGAGGTTGAAATTGTTGGAAATTGAAGGCACTTGTAATTTCAATCAGTTGTGCAGGAGGCCGCATACAAACACTTGAATCAGAATGTAAATTCTGTTTCATAATTAATTTCAAGCACTTGTCGCATGTAAAACCACAGCCTTACTCAACCAAAACTAAAAAAAAAAAAAAGTGTCAAATGGAAATGCATGAGGATCTGTGAGATGGTGACTCTAAAGCCTAAATGAAATTATTTTTTTTCTCTTTTTCATTTTCTCTGCTACAGATGCATTACCTCCACCAGCAGTCAGCCAATCAGCAGTCTCTTTTATTCTATGCCGTATGTGGGGTTTAGATATTTCAGTTGCCCCCACAAACTCTATTTCATGCAGCGCTGATAAAGTATCTAGTGGAACAATACAAACAGCGAGAGCACAGCCTTGTCCTATAAAGCCTTGTTCTCAAGGTCTACATTTTCCTTAAGGACAGCCAGTTAACAGCAAAAACTTATCATGATAAATGTTAGAGACTTTTGTAGCTCTGATGTGAAGTGCAATCTACTTTATGCCGGTGGATAAATCATTCAGTTTTCTTATGCATATGTATTTCACTCAACAAATGACAGTGGAAAGAGAAAGCAGAGAATAAGAGAAAAACATTATGTACTCAACTTTGTCTCCCTAAGTGACAGCTAATTTCACAACCATGCCAGTATCAGATTACGCTGGTTGTGCTTTATGGTTTTGATTTTCTAAATGGATCAACTTATTTATTTAGGAATATAAATATACTGGTTGTGCAGTCTGTTTATGATTTATTAAAAAATGACTTATAAGAATAATTTATTCAGGAGTTTGACTATACTGGTTTTACAGTATGTATGTGATTCACTAAAATCATTAGAATCATTCGTTCAGTAATTGAATTACAGTGGTTGTGCTGAAAGTTTTTGATTTATTAAAAAGAACCAGTTCATAAGGGTTATTCATTTAGTTGAGTTGCACTGTATGTTTATAATTCACTAAAAAGAACCGATCATTTAGAATCATTCGTTCAGGAATCTTATTATTGTGGTTGTGTAGTGTGTTTAGGAAAAAAATAAAAATCAGAATCATTCAATTCAATTCAAATTTATTTGCATAGAGCTTTTCACAATACACATTGTTTCAAAGCAGCTTTACAGAAAATGCATGTGTACAGTACAATTTAGAGTGATCTGTTATCAGAAGTGAATGTGTCCAAGCAATGTTCATGTCACAAATGTACAGTTCAAGATAATAGAATCGTATTACTAGATTTTGGATTTATTAAAAAGCACTAGCTCATAAGAGTCATTCTCAGTTCTCTACATTAAGTGTGCTGTTAATATAGTGTGTTTTGATACATTTCTAACCATTCGCTGAACTCTTACTCTTTTGCGGAGAGCCAAAGAGCTGGAGATGGGAGAAAGTTGTAGAAAGTCAACCATCACTGCAGCCCTCCACCAGTCGGGGCTTTATGGCAGAGTGGCCTGACGGAAGCCTCTCCTCAGTGCAAGACACATGAAAGCCTGCATGGAGGACTCCAAGATGGTGAGAAATAAGATTCTCTGGTCTGATGAGACCAAGATATAACTTTTTGGCCTTAATTCTAAGCGGTATGTGTGGAGAAAACCAGGCACTGCTCATCACCTGTCCCAACAGTGAAGCATGGTGGTGGCAGCATCATGCTGTGGGGGTGTTTTTCAGCTGCAGGGACAGGATGACTGGTTGCAATCGAGGGAAAGATGAATGCGGTCAAGTACAGGGATATCCTGGACGAAAACTTTCTCCAGAGTGCTCAGGACCTCAGACTGGGCCGAAGGTTTACCTTCCAACAAGACAATGACCCTAAGCACACAGCTAAAATAACGAAGGAGTGGCTTCACAACAACTCTTTGACTGTTCTTGAATGGCCCAGCCAGAGCTCTGACTTAAACCCAATTGAGCATCTCTGGAGAGACCTAAAAATTGCTGTCCACCAACGTTTACCATCCAACCTGCCAGAACTGGAGAGGCTCTGCAAGGAGGAATGGCAGAGGATCCCCAACTCCAGGTGTGAAAAACTTGTTGCATCTTTCCCAAAAAGACTCATGGCTGTATTAGATCAAAAGGGTGCTTCTACTAAATACTGAGCAAAGGGTCTGAATACTTAGGACCATGTGATATTTCAGTTTTTCTTTTTTAATAAATCTGCAAAAATGTCAACAATTCTGTGTTTTTCTGTCAATATGGGGTGCTGTGTGTACATTAATGAGGAAAAAAAAATAACTTACATGATTTTAGCAAATGGCTGCAATATAACAAAGAGTGAAACATTTAAGGGGGTCTGAATACTTTCCGTACCCACTGTATATATATATATATATACTGCATCTTAATGAGTAGCATGCAGAATTGCATGGGGGCTCAAAATTAAGGAGATGAATCGAAAGGCTAGGGATTTTTTTTGATCATTTATTGTTTTCTTTTTTTAGAAACAGCATAAATGCAGTCTAATATTTGGTTTTAACTATAAGTTAAATAACAGTACTAAAACACAATGTTGTTACATATTTCATTATTTGTTATGAAATACTACTAGCAAAATAACTACATCTTGTCATATGAACAGACTGTTTGATTCTCTAAAAAGAACCAACTCACTGGAATCCTTCGTTCAATAATGGAATTACACTGATGTTGCTTTATGTTTACTAAAAGGAAACAACTCATTGGAATAATTATTTTAGGAATCAAATTATACTGGTTGTGCAATCTGTTCAGGATTCATTTTTAAAAAACAACTCTTTAGAATCATTCATTAAGGAGTCAGTCATTAAGGAGATTATACTGGTTATGCTGTATGTTTTTGATTCACTAAAAAAGAGCCAACTCATTAGAATAATTTGTTAAGAAATCAGATTACGCTGGTTGTGCTTTATGGTTTTGATTTTCTAAATGGATCATCTTATTTATTTAGGAATAGAAATATACTGGTTGTGCAGTCTGTTTATGATTTATTAAAAAATGACTTATAAGAATAATTTATTCAGGAGTTTGACTATACTGGTTTTACAGTATGTATGTGATTCACTAAAATCATTAGAATCATTCGTTCAGTAATTGAATTACAGTGGTTGTGCTGAAAGTTTTTGATTTATTAAAAAGAACCAGTTCATAAGGGTTATTCATTTAGTTGAGTTGCACTGTATGTTTATAATCCACTAAAAAGAACCGATCATTTAGAATCATTCGTTCAGGAATCTTATTATTGTGGTTGTGTAGTGTGTTTAGGAAAAAAATAAAAATCAGAATCATTCAATTCAATTCAAATTTATTTGCATAGAGCTTTTCACAATACACATTGTTTCAAAGCAGCTTTACAGAAAATGCATGTGTACAGTACAATTTAGAGTGATCTGTTATCAGAAGTGAATGTGTCCAAGCAATGTTCATGTCACAAATGTACAGTTCAAGATAATAGAATCGTATTACTAGATTTTGGATTTATTAAAAAGCACTAGCTCATAAGAATCATTCTCAGTTCTCTACATTAAGTGTGCTGTTAATATAGTGTGTTTTGATACATTTCTAACCATTCGCTGAACTCTTACTCTTTTGCGGAGAGCCAAAGAGCTGTGGTTGTATCCTTTATCGTGACCAGTCCTTCTCCAAAGCCAACTTTATTAAATAAGTCTCCCTTATTAAGTCATGATTAGGATCACTCTGTTAATCTAGCCCCACTTTCGCCCAAGGCAAAAGTTCAGTCAGAATGCAGTTTACTTACCTCTTGAAGTTTCAATTGATTTGTGTTGACTCCATTGTTATTTCTAATTAATATGGTTTAACAAGATAATTGTGCAGTTTTATTAGCTTGCTTTGCCTGATAAATAGCAGGGAATTTCCAATTAACATGCATGCAACCGGTACAATTCAAAGTGCAGTTCCTTTTTCCGGCTATAAAGAGCAGGTCAAATACACAGAAAGTGTGTGCCTTTCACTATCCTTCATATTGTGTGTGTGTGTGTGTGTGTGTGTAGGAAGCCGATAATAAACAGTAAAGCCCTGATTCAATGAAAGTTTGTGTTTAAAAATAGCATGCACTGAAAATGTCTGATGAATAGGGTCTGCTGAGGAGCATGTCTTTCAGATGTACAAAATAGTGAATCTTGCCGTTCCTGGAGGTTTCCTTAGTGAATATGTAATTTGCGTAGTACCTTTATGAATAAGGAAAGTAAAAAAAGAAAAAAAGTGTCAATGCAAATAGATTAAAAAGCTAAATTATTTATCGTGCCTGAAAGTCTTTTCCTAAGCAACTGTGTGCATAATAATATAACTTTACAACAGGAATTAATCTAATATGTATTGAGCAACAAAAAGAGCATTTGGATTTAAAAATATGTAAACGTATTCCAATACTGTCAAACTGCTGACGTGCATGCACACACACAATTATATATAGAGCACAAGAGCATAGATTGATTGATTGATAGATTGTTGTCAAACACAGCAAACTTACTTTATAAAAACACTGATAATTTGTGACCTCCTTTTTAAATATTCTCAAACTCTCTGGTTACCCGTTCTCTTAGGTTCTGCATTTCTTGTGTGGATTTATTTTTCACCGATTTGACAGGCCCGGTTCTACATCAGTGTTCAACAGTGGTTAAGAGATTTTGTGGTTTGAAATTCAGATTTTGTTTTGGTATAAATCCATGGTTCAGTGGCTTAATAAAATATTGCAATTTCTTCAGGCAATCCTCCTGAAACCAGGTTGACTTGAGCTTTCTAATCAGTTATTTCACATAGTGTAGAAATAGTGTTATGAAAAATTTTGAACCCCTGGTATTTAGACTAAACTACAAGTAAACATTTCAATCTGGGTGTTTCCACCCTGTTTGCACAATTATTCTTATAAAATAACCCAAAATACGCCCAGGTAAGTGCATGCAATTTGTTGCACAAGCAACATCTAGAAGTCTAAGTGTAGGGTTTGATCAGAAAGAGTCACTAACCTACACATTACATATCCACGCTCACATCCACACATATATACTGTTATAACACCGCTCACATTTGCTGAAACTTGACAATTGGCACGTAGGGTAGGTTTGCTTACCTTTACCTTCCAGTCGTACTGGTGTCTGCTTTTACTGACAGACCGAGAGAGAAAATGAGAGCAGATGGGAATGTGCATTACACACAAATAACATTAGAAACCTCTCTGTTAATGTGCAAACAAAGTAACATATCTCCAAACCTGCTAGTGTATATGAGGGCGAGAGAAATACAGTTTCTAGCAAGGCTAGAAGTTTGATATGCTAATTGCATGCAAATTAATGCAAATTAACTCTTCTTTCCCCCAAAATTCTTATTTCGTTTGTGTAGAACCATGCAAAAGCACAGTGATTTTCTTCTATAAATAACCAAAGCAGAGCACATGAAAATATAATTAACAGTCTGGGCAGGCTTCCATTGGCCGCCCAAAAAATACCCTTCAAACCTTGATAAAATGTTATTTGCTATTAAGAAATGGAGGTGAGAGTCTCCGGCAATGCAGAAATGCAAAAGTAAAGGTAAAATCATTAAAAAAAAAGAAAAAAGAATCAGAGGTAGAGGAGTAATGCCAGATGTGTAAGGGCTGCAATGTTTTGCATGGCTAACCCCAGGCCAAACAGAGTGATGAATGTATTCATTTGAGCTATTACTATTAAAGTAGTATGTCACTGAAAGGTTAGCCATGTCTGTCTCTGCTTGCATCTATCTATCAATCTATTTATAGTTCAGTGCACAAGAATGATATTGATTTATATTTTTGGAGTCTAGAGGGCATTCAGCATCTACCTATCCTGTCCTCTTATCTGGGAAGTTTAATTCATCTTGTTCCTGCACCATAGGTCTGTCAGTTTGTCTCACTTTGATGATGTAATTGTTATTCTGTGTCTTACTGACAACCTGCTGCTTGCTAATCAGATGTTTTGTTTTGTGCTATTCTCCAGCTCTAATGTATTTGTTTTCTGTTGTAAACTCAAATTGGTGGTGTGAACATTCTCTGATAATGTTTTCTTGTGTTTGTTTGCATTCATTTTCCTTTGTAAAAAAAAATGTGCATACAATTGTAATTACAGAATTAAGTAATATATTAAATATATTTAAAATCTGTACCCATGTACTCTTTTAGGTATTAATGTGTACCTTAAAGGTACAAATTAGCATCTTTTAAAGGTAAATAACGTACAAATGTGCCAGCTCATCATGTTTGAAATATGTCGAATCAAAAAGTTAGAAAACTCCTACATCCCACTAGGCTATTCACCATTATACCACAGCTCTAACATTTCCTTTCTTTTTCAACATTTTACATTGCTGTTTTTATATTTTTATTTCCATCTCTCCCTTTACTTGAAAGCTCACCTCTCAGCATTCTGATATGAACTGTAAAGTTTCTTCCCCTCAGTAGTAAAATAAACAGTGGCTGTTCTTAATAGCCTGGAAACATCGCAACACATTTAAGTATTCTGGGTTTATAGATATTTTGCTTTAGTAACACTTCGACCTGTCAACCGTTAAATGCTTACAGTTTGAAAGTTTTGAAAATCTCCCATGCAGATGTTTGCCTCTCCACTCAACACCCTTTCGTATCATGTCAACATCTCTTAGCGATTCAGTGAGCCGTTGCCAAGGTACCTTGCACCAGAGATGTTTGTTTATTTGCTCGTTTTACTCTGAACCCATTATTTAGCTTGTTGAGAATAAGTGTACAGACAGACACACACACATGCTCATATAGACACACTCAGACACACCTTTTCTCCAAGGGGGCTTTATAGTGACACTTCAAGGTCTTCAGGTTTTAACAGCATCTTTCTAAAAGTTTTGACAACTTTAAGCATGATTTTAAACAGTAATACTATAAGCATCGGCATTCGCCATTTAAATTCTGGAACTGAATTGAAATTTAAAAAGGGTTCTTGATACAATTCCTGATTTTAAATTGAATTTGAAGTGAGATAGTAAACAGGATGTGGAATTGCAATTCCAATTTGAATGTACGTGAGTAGAAATTGAAGTTCAAAGAAATTCATAATGAATAAACCGTCATAAATTTGTTTTTCCAAGACAAACTTTGCATGTTTACTTAGTCTTTTTTTATGTTTAAAAAGCTTTGAAGACTGAATATTTAAATAGATACATTTCAGAAGCAGTCATTTTATGCCTTGTATTCTTAAATGCAAAAAGCATCAAAACTTTTAAAATACTGCTCATAATGAGTTTCCTTTTTAGTTTAATGTCCTACAGCAGTATCACTGTTAGTGATAACATGTTTTCATAATGGGCCCTAGTAGTACTATAGTAGTTCAGTCCTTTACATACTTGATGAATGCATAAGCGACATAATGAAAGGCTTGGCCATTGAGTCATTATATGAAGTCCACAAAGCATGCCATTGCATTGCAATAACTGAAGAACGTTCTATTGTTAAATGTATATGTATTCAAAGGACTTAGATAAAGATAACTTGTATGGAATGGAAGCAACTTCACTTGACTCTAATTGGATGAAGCCCTTTAAAAGCCAAATAAATCATATTTCAATGATCCTCATGGCACTAAGTGTTGATAAGAGCACTGCCCTTTGAAAATATGCAAGCTGTAGTTCTGTATGCCTATTGCACTTAATAATGGAGCATCAGTGTGAGAGAATCTAAGTTGAGTACCCAGACTGCAAGCAATATAACTGGAAATAACTGGAAAGTTAATGAGAGTATATGAAAGATGACTTGAGGCTTTTCCATAAAAAAATGTCATTGCAATTGCGCTAACCTGGCAATACCAGTGAGAGTACAACACAGTAGCCCTGTCTAGTGCAGATACATTACTGTTTCCTGTATTTTGAAATAACTTTTTACTTCTCAGACGATTGGAATTGGAAGTAGTTGTGTGCAATTATTGAATCATTCAACTCACTTCAAATGCAGTCAGAACCATGATCAAACATCAGCTAAATTGGAGCTGGCAAACACCAATACCAAAGCATAATATCTTTATATAGGGACATGGGTGCCATTGTGTCATTCTTTTTCATTTTGTTTTCGAGAGGCATCTGCTTTATAGCACACTGAAGAGCTTTTGATGTAGCCTGGGATCTTTTCTGTCTTAACTCAAACCTGGGAATTAATTGCTTGTACGTAATGGCAGACATGTCACGCCGTTAGCCTTGGCATCCATCACTGAACCACACCACAAAACCTCTCTATTCACGAAAACGACAGGACATCAAGCGTATGCATGAGTCTGATTCACAAAACTGCTCTGTTCCTACCAAAACCAACTGTATTCGTCTAACTCCAATGCTTTTGTCTACTTTCCAAAACTATGATTTCAATCTCTTTTTTTTCTGCTACAATTTAAATGAACTGTCGCCAAGACAATAAAAAGATTGCAAAAGAAAAAGAAAAAAGTAAACATTTGTCTAAGCAGGTAATAGTTAAGTTAAAACTCAGAAAGCAAGGAGCTAAAAAGCTTATTATTACTATATACATACTTATTACATGCTTGTTTTTTTTGTATTTAGATTTGGCATTGTATTTGCATATTTTGGTTTGGTTTGTTTGTTTTTTTTTTGTTTTCCATGCTATTCTCACTAGTCTGCTTGACTAACAATTAACTGTTCTATATTTATTTATATAGGTCTTTCAGTGTATAAAAATAGTTTTACATAAGGCATATACTCATGCTTCATGCCTTGAGAAAATCAATCTATATATTTTGAACAGCCCCTTTGACCCCAATTTTTCTATGCCTTTCTGAGTCTGTCTACAGACACATACAAACAATATACTAAAAACTACAGTTTTTGTTTCAAACATTTCCTCAAGGAAAATGAAAACATTTAAGGTTCCTCCATGCATGGGGAATAAACTATATTATTTTGACCACTAACACTGCTGGGTAAACATGTGTGGCTCGATTCCAGATCCCTTTTTGGAAAGAAAGTTGCTAAAACTAGTGACCTTGCACCTGTTCCCACATGGCAGACAGGCTTAAGTTACATTTCCACAAACCTGCAGGCCAAGCAGACTGACATAATGGAATTTAAAAGAATCAACAGAGATTTGAAGAGCTCACATAGGTTGCACCATAGCCTGCAGACACGGTTGGAATACAAACACACAGTTCCTCACCTCACATTGAAATATGGCTCATTTCATCTCACTGCTTTCCACATCTGTCATGACTTTAGTTTTTCTCTTGACATGCACAGGGCCCATTGCAATGGATTTCCTTGCCTGTAAAGCATGTGCGTACTACAATGTCAATGGTGTGACCCTAAAGACAGATTCCAGTGAAAATTACATATAATCACTTTCTGTCTTGCCAAACAATCTTGTCATTCATCATCTGTGTTGTTAACAAGGTTCGAAAGACTGCGCCGGTCTAATCCAGGAGTGCTTGAGTAATAATATGAGCAAATCAGAGGATAAAAACCCAATAAGAAGATGTGAAATAGCAAAAATATGTGTCCTTTTGCTTAGCTGGTTGAATAAGCTTGAAGTGAGGAACTCTAAAGGTGCCTAATTAAGCCTCTCTGTTTTCGTCACCCACTCTACTCTAAAAAGAGAATAATAGTTAAAATGTGTCACAATTGGCAACAGTATCTGTTTCTGCCATTAAAAATACATTAGTAAAACAGAATGAAGGACAGTTATGAAATCTTGGCCTCACAGCTTCTGTCTACTTTCTTTATGCAGTGAATGACGCTTGCGTATTAAATTGAGCTTATACGTGCTTCATACGCTTGCTTACTTCTGTAAAACACAAAATATTTTTTTTAGCTATCAGGGACTGACAGTTTTAGTTAACATTCACTTTCAATTCATCTTTTTTTCCATGAAAAATCAATTAAAGTGACTGAGCCTTTCATCCTGTCAAACATCTAACCAGATAGCCAATCGTGAGAAAATGTAACAATTTTACAAGGTGATGATTTCATATGAATTCATACGATATGATTCATATGGAAACGTATGATTTAAAAAAAATCAGAAGGTTTACACTTAAACCTAATAGTCATATTCTACAAAATTGTATGAAAGAGATCATACAAATTGATACAAATTAGATACCAATTTGCCAAAACAAAACATAATTACAAATTTCCATGAGTGTGTTGGTAAATTACGTCAGAATTTATTTTTGGGTGAACTATCCCTTTAAGGCCATTTTGATAATGGAGATGTTTTGTGAATGCAAAATTGCAACGTCTCAGTTGACATTGGAAGATTGTTTATGAGAGTGCAGTATTGGGTAGCCAATGACCTAAAGATGCTTTAGAGAGAGAGAGAGAGAGAGAGAGAGCAGGCTGTAACATGAAATGCTTGCACTGAGCTGTTATGTTATAGCTCTTAATGTATAATTAAATTGTTCTCTGCTCTCACTTTCTCTTAAGGGAGATCATGACTAGACATAACAGGAGCAGTGTTACATTGTATGAGTATGATTCAGTTTGTCTGTATATATGCTTGTGAAGAATCTTGCAAAATAACTTTGCACTTTCATAACAGCAGGGTTAAATTTTACCACACACACACTACAAAATAAATTAATCATGAATGTATCTCGTTTGTTTGCTACAGCTATACACATTCATGTGCTAAAAAAATGCACTCACACTCTCTTTTTTTACATGCCTGCGTTTTTTCTTACTGTGTTTATCTAAGTTACACCATCATTTTGAGTCTGTTTGTGTTACAAATTACTTTATTGTCCTGAAACAGCACTTAGAGAGTTGTAAGGAGCAGTCCAGAGGGGTTTGCTTGTGTTCACTGCATGGTCTTAAGCTGCTGGAGACTGGAGAGCAAAGACTGAAGGTTTTACTGTGGTGACAAAGTAACTTTATTACTCCCTATTAGTGTACAGCATGGAGGCTTATGGAGATGTAAAAGGGCAGATCGATGTGGTGCGAGGTAAAGTGAATGACCCACAATGAGTTTAATAAATCTGAATGTCTTTGAGGGACGTTTCACCATCCTGAGCCATTAACTTATGTGCCTAAACACCAGTGACTTGAAAGCTAAGGATTATATGCATATATAGATTATTTTCTCTCTCTCCTCCTGTCCTTTGCATTGTGGGGCTCTTGAGCACAGCACTGCGCCATGCTGTATCTGTATTTATAGGCACATACATGAGGTTCATAACGTTCTTTATAGCTTAATATAAAAACCCATTTCACAACAGATGTCTGTGGGCATAATTACTATACCACAGGCTTCTAGAAAGACGTGTGGATTCGTGTCATTTGCTCAATGCCTCTCAGGATATTTAATTCTTGTACAAACAGCACCAAGTAATTATGACTTCATATACCAATTTATGCACCATTGTTTGTGTCATATTTTCCAGGGACTTATGGGAGCCTGATACTATGTGTCACTAGGTTATTCCATGGGGAATTAATGCAATGAAAAGGGCCGATCTGTCAAAACGGTTTCACACCAGTATTAGCTGAAGCTACAAAACAGCAGTGAGCTTACATAGTATTCCTGCAGCAGTGCTTGTCAGCATACAGAGGGCAGTGATTCCTACAAACTATAACAGGTGCAGCTAATGTTCTATATTTAATGTTTTCTTTTCTTTTCTTTTATTTTATGGACTAGTCTCATATTTCATTTGTTTATATGAATAAATATGATTGATTATGAAATGAAATAAATGTATACATGTTGGTGTATTCTTGCATACATTATTTTCAGCTAAAAGAGCCATTTCTACCTGATCTGACCCTTAAAAGGGCTTTAGATTTTTTTTTAAATACCACATGAAAGACATTTTTAAAGATTACCTACTATTTTATTTTATTTCAATATACATTATGGAAGTATAAAATAAAAATTCTTATGTTCTAGAACTATTTTGTAGATAACTTCAACCTGTCATGGCAACATGGGGGTAGTTGCAATCAGGGTTTGAATGTGACATATCACCAAGTCATTGTTTTCCTGTTCATTCCAGAAGATGTGCTTCTCTTGATTGCTTCCCTGCATCTTTTTTGTCCGTTTCTCATTTTTGAAACTTGCTGCACTGATTAAAGAGCAAATGTGCTATGGCTTGCTGAGATCACAGATTCCAGCTCTAGGTTTGATATTCTCCATGCTCTTTCTCTCTTCTTTTCCCTTCCACTTCAATTCCTGTTTCCTTCATGTCT
Source organism: Sinocyclocheilus grahami (assembly GCF_001515645.1). Classification (NCBI taxonomy): domain Eukaryota; kingdom Metazoa; phylum Chordata; class Actinopteri; order Cypriniformes; family Cyprinidae; genus Sinocyclocheilus; species Sinocyclocheilus grahami. The sequence continues at coordinate 465,133 of NW_015505710.1, read as the reverse complement.
GTTACACCATGTCTGACAAGATTCTGGCGGCAAGCAATTTGTTTGTCCACACTAAAAGACAAAATGTGGTACAACACAATAAAATCACAGATAATCAGAATGGTTTGGATGAATACCAAACAAGTAGAAAATGTTGTGTCGGGTATCCTGGCTCTGGCTGGTTAAAGTAAAAACTCAGATTTACATGGATGAAATAGTTTTTCTCACTTGTCACCTTATGGTGCTGCTCAAGTTCAGGACATGGTGTTGTTTTCTTTTCCAAACCAGAGCTCTCCTATTGCTATCTTTAATTAAACAATTTAGTTATGTTTCTCCAATTGAATTGGACAAGCAGTGTCCCATGATGTTTGAGATTTATTATAACAACACTGGGACTTTTCACTGTTTGTATCAATATGCTTGTCTGTTTTTTTGTTTGTTTTTTTAATATTGAAGTGTTGGGGTTTCTCCTACCAGTTAGTGTGTAGAGAGTGGAAAATAGAAAACCCGGAGTGGAGCTGGAGTGGCGTTATTGCGATAATTGCTGTTATGCCATTCACACTCTGTTTCTGTGCTTGCGTTGCTTGGCGAAATTTGTCAGTTTGGCTTAGAGTAGAATTTGACATTTAGTTTTTCAGAATGCCTTCAGTTCTAACAGATATAAGGAGAGAAGAGGCAGTTACCAACGATTCGATTTAAGGTCGTGTTTTTTGTTTGTTTTTTCACAGGTGAAACACACTTCCTTGACAGAGGATGCAAATAAGGGTTTCAGTTGTTTAGAAACCTGATGGCATTGTCATGTTGTATAGAACATGTGTGCTTTGTTTGCAGATGTGTTTGGTTTTTTTTCAAGCCTGAAAGGTGCAGCGAGCTGTAGGAAAGTTCTCCCACAACTTCCTTTAAACCAGATGTGCAGAATGAAGCTCCTGAAGTCTCATCTTTTAACACTATAGAACTACCGGAATTCTATAACTACTAGAATGGCCATAGCGGTCATTCTGACCGTTCATAGACTGAACTGAATGCCATTTTTGTCATATCATATATTTACATTCGAAGCTTCTTTTGAGTTTTTACAATGAAGCTTTGAATGTCTGTTTTCATATTTCATATTCACCCTAAAAAAAATACGATCTTTTTTGTAATATTTAATTGTGTAAGAGCTAAGTAGACCTCTCCCGAATGTGCACGCCTTGCTTTGTGTCCGGCAAGCGGGAGAAAAATAGTTTTTCACCGCAGTGAAAATGTTGTATTTGAAAGTCTAAATGCCAACAAATATGAACTGAGGCAGAATATTTCTGTAGATAAAACATGTTGTGAATTTTGAAAATGATTACATAGGCTACCATCTTTTTTCAATAGATTTTTACTTGTGTACTTTACAACGCTCTGGAGTTATTGGAAATGTTTGGATTAGAGGAATTGGAAACAATTCTATGCAGCCACCACTGGAATCATGATCCATGAATAAATGGATCTGTTATGATAGTATAGGTAATAATAAGCATCGTCACTGTCGCTAAAGATAAAAGCCTAATTAGTTTGTTTTATTTCACAATATCAGTTTTGTCGAGGCTAAAATTATCCTATATGCATTAGCTATAGCATTACACTAGCATAAAAATAATAATAGCCATTATTATTATTATTATTATTATTATTATTATTATGGCTATTTTGTCATAACATTGAAGTAGGCTATTATTGATAACAGCCAGTCTTCCAGCCTAACATAGCCTACCTGGAACTGTGGCAGATTGAATGACAGCAGTTGTTGTATTGGAGGTGTCCACCTGGCTTTTTATGAACAGGAATTTTAGCTTAGCAATAGAATATAAAAACAACTAGTACAAAAGTTGCTAGGCAACAGTGACCTGCATTCTTCAACAGCGGGGAAAAAAGTTGCAAAAGCAGAAATTATAAGCCTTCTGTAATGCGTATGTTCAATTTGACTGCTTTGGCCATTCAAGGTAGAAATATTTAGAACTCTTTTGTGTTTTGTAATTTTAATAAAATAACAATGTTATAATAAAATATACAGACATTTAGGAAAAGTCAGGGTTTTATAGTTATATGTGTTTTATTTCAACAAAGCTATTACATTTTAAACTAAAAACGATCAAAATAACTGCCTTGGTAGTTCTAGTGTTAAATTATTGCAGAGATCCTGAAAATCGCTGTTCAAGGTACAATAGCTCAAGTCAGTTTCCTGGCAACTGCTGTCATAGCTTTGCTACCTATACGAACATTGAGTAGAAAGTAGTTTTTTTTATTTTTTTATTTTTTATTAAACTTTAGTAGACATCAGAAACTCAGTAATGAGTAAAGCCCTTGTGCTTTATACATGAGTGCTGCCCTTCTCTTAAAATTGAGATTATAAATATTAAAATTAATACAAATTGGAATACTGGGCATGATTAAAAAATACTTAATTAGAGATAAAGTTATGATATCCATTAGTATATGTACAGTAGTCATTGGTATAAGTACAGTTAGGGTGATAAGTTATATGAATGTATGATTATTGCAACCAATATGAAAATAAAATTGAGGTTATTTACATTATTTATTAATGCTCATTTCTGGTCTTACAGTAAACAATTCATTGGGCTGTGGTATTTTAAATCGGAAAGAAACAAATATTTTTAATGTATAATTGAAATATATGTATATTGGATGTTGTTAACCAGTACCTAAATAGCTTATTTATGTTCGGTTTGGCTCCATTCTATTATTAGATGCCCAGTTTTCAGCATCAGTTCCCAATGGAATAAAATGAATTCCTACATTTTCCTACAGTTTCTGTTTCTCTCAGAAGATCATCACATTCATGTGCGTAAATAGATTTATGTTGACTTTAAGCATTTACCGTATGTAGCCGTCTTGAACTCAATAACTACTTGTTAACTTGAATGGGTTCCACCCCACCAAAGGCATATAAATTAACACATGCATAATGACTAAGCCCTGTGTTTGTGTGAATTTATGTGTATTTGTGCATAACCACATGTGCATTTGAGCACACTTAAAATTGTACTCTGATATTCTGGACGAAAGAATAAGAGAACTCAAGGTTAGAGAGAGTAATTAGAGGGGTTTTTTTCTACTGGAGGATGCATTAAGCCTAAGGGATGGAAAGTGATTATGTGGCCATAAATGAACCTTGTAATGCAGCTCAAAGATACTTGAATTATTGCTAACCTTGCTGGTAAAAACCTGGAAAAGTTTGAAAAAACAAATCTAACCACTGGACCAAAAGGAAAGCGAGAGGGAAAATGTGTTTGTGACAACTGTCCAATATTGTCTCCTCACCCCTGGCTCTGTGCTGTCATCTGCTCACTGACTACCAAATTACTTCATCCCTAATCCATTCGGTTATTGGTTTCATTTTAGAGTCTAGTTAATTTTGACTTGCAATGCCCTTAATAAAACTGTGGCCCCTAAGATCCCCATCTCAGTAAATAAGACATTGATCGGTCGGTAAGGGTTTGCTGCCTAAATAAATATGGCTAATGAATAAATGATGTGAGGAAATTGGATGAGAATGATGAAGGACGTTCAGAAAAAGTGCTTGTTATTGGTATTTTTTAAATAGGGTGGCCAAATATAGACTATTTTGTCTGTCTCAAGTCTTTTTCCAGTAGGCAATGGATATATAATGGATATATATAATCTGGAATTTTAAATATTTTCACTACTTTGGTTTGAGCTGGTGTTTCTGTTTTTTTTTCTGTAATCAAAATATATATATATATATATAAAAACATATTTTATATTCATATTGTTGATGATAATTTTATTTTTGATAATTGATATGATTGATAGAAATATACATACATATACATATGTAGCCTACTGCATAACAGGAATGACCCTTCAGATCGATGAAGATTCTCAGTCATTCAGGTCATTGTAGACTACTAGCCGTATTGTTTTAGAAAATGTATCCGAATGCTCCAGAATAAATTCCTTAAGATATTCTTATGCAGAAAATGAAAAAGAGAAGGAAAGAGAGGGCAGGTTGCTGCTCTGTCTGTCTTACTCAGAGTGTGGAGGGAATTAAAGGCGATTATGTGACTGTAATTGAATCCCTCTGATATGCAGCGTAGCCATTTTAGCTGCAGCCGTGCGATCGATATGCAAGGCTAATTTAATATTAATTTAATCCCCACCCCACCTTTCGTGAGAGCTTTATCTATATATACAGTTACACTCCAGTTTTTCTCTTCCTCTTTTCCCTCACACTTGCACCATCACTGTTTCTCCCTTAGGCTAAGGCAAACACAAATGTTTTCACTCTCGTGTTAATTTAGTGTTATTTAAAAAAATATATATATAAAAATATGTTTTAAAAAAAGATAAAAATGCGTTTTTGCAGGGGGGGTTTCTATAAAAGTTACAAATGTTTTTAAAGTCTACCTGTACAGGGGTCTCAAGACAATGCTGAACAAGTTTTTAGGACATCTAACAATGCAACACTCACAAAATGGATTCTTGTGGACTGCAGGCCTGTGACAAACTAAACAAACAATATATTGCCATCTACAGCCTCATGTAATGTCTAAATGCAGTGTTTTTGTTTGCAATAATATATCGAATGTCTTTGACTTCAATCGTGATTTGTTTGTTCATTTGCTGTTTCATCTGTTCCTTTCCTGTTTGTCTCCTTCACTCTGCACCACTCTGTACCACTCTGTTTTCTTTCTCCTGCTCTCCTTCTCTTCTCCATCTCCACACCTCCTCCTGTTGTCGGCTAGCGGTACTGCTCTGGGATTACATCCACGTGAGAAAGGACTTCCTCCTGTTTTGTCTTGGCTATTATTCTAATTGCACCACCAAAAGGGACAGGGCCCTCTACGGTCTCAAAGGGAATGAAAGGTGTCTGAGAACCTTTCCATTGGGTTGAAGCAGAGCACATCAGTTTCACACAGCGGTCATTTGAAAGCCCCTTAGAGAAGTCAAAGGCCTCACTGTCCGTCCTTGAAATTAAAATCAAGCGAAGAAAACCAAGCTTCAATGTCACAAACTTTTTCCCATAGTGTCACTCTCATCAGATGTGAGCTAAACCGCTATGGCCATACCAGGGCGAAGGGTGTCAAATAAATATTTTATGATCCTGGCTCTTTCTGCAGCCATTATAGTATTGATCTAAGTAGTTTATCAAGTGGACTTTAAACGGCTCTCTCAGTTGGGAATTCGTCTGAAACGACAATGCGTTCTTCAGTCTCAGATGAAAGGTATGTAAGATGGTTTGTTTCCCCTACAAAGAGCTGTAATAGATCACTTTTCAAAAACACAATGAAATGGAGAATGACCTCAGTCTGCTGCCATGCCCTCTGTATGTAAGTGCCAACTTTGCATTTTGAAGTGTTTTCTCACTCACTCTTTTCAGTCGTTTTTGGAGTTTCTTGCAGCTCACCCTTTCATACACTGTTGCCATGTTCTTGAACTTGCCCTGACCTCAAGATAGTCTCAGTCTCTCTCAGGGAAATAGAGTTGACTTCTGTACGTTGGACTAGTTACAGTTTTCACTGAAGGTCAGTGAATTAATTATCAAGTAAAAGAGCATATGACACTCACTGTGAACTCTCCGCATTCACATTTTTAGGGTTAATAATGTTCTTGTGGCTTGCTGTCATTACAACTGTGCCTCCAGATTGATGAAGTGTGAGCGCCATGGACAATAAACTTTTAAATTTAAAGGGAATTTGGCCAACCAAACAGTGAAATCACTATTGTGAACAATAATGCATCTATGCTGATGTCATTACTTATAGGTCTGTTAACATGAAGTGAGTGCCTAAAGCCCCTCTATACCAGTCAAGTCAAATGTATTTGTAAAGTGATTTTCACAACATACTGTAGAAACTCATACTGTTATGTCTATATAATGATTTAATGGTTTAACATTTCTGCCCTACAAAGGCAAAAGACCTTAACTCGCTAGTGTGAAACAGAAAAATTACTTTCAAGTTTTTTATTTGTCCAGCCAAATTAATCATAGGTAGGACACTGGAAATTTGGCAATTAGATGTTTTAGTAATGGAAATTATCTACATAAGCAGGTCTCAAAAAATTGTCAACACATTGACAACAGATCATGAAGAAATGTATTTTATTTGTCTGTATGTTTGTTTGATTATACAACTCTGCATAGTTGGATAAATTAACTTTCACCCAGGCAGTCATCCATTTCTATTTATCAATTAACTACTTTAGTTGAACTTGACTAAACTTTAAAGTTGCAAAGTGTTCCTTTAGCTCGACATGTTAACTTGCTGTATCATCATGTTCCGTATTAATTTACAACAGTATATGACGTAGTAAATTGCAAGCTTTTGTGGTTCATGAGGAAAACATGAGGAATTGCACAGTTCAGGTGACTCTCAGAGGAATTCATCTAGCCGACCTTATTGTATAGAGGCCGTTTTTAAAGCTGATTTTACTTTTGACATCAGCATTTTTATTTTTGATGCAATTGCAGCTTCTAAGTCTACTGTTTTGTATTTCAATGCAGACAGACACAACTACAGATGTTTTCATCTTTATTCAAATTGCATTCTTATTCTAGTGTTCTATAAGGATGCTTGTTTGTGTTGTATATTTGTGGTTTTTTAACTATCTGATCAATTTTGAGTGGAAGTATTTTTACTGTAATATAATAGTAATTTTACAGTAAAATAATTTATATAATTAAATTAATGTTTGGCTGTAGGTGTGTGTACATTCACTGCTTCACAATGGCTGCAGATGTGGCTCATCTAATCAGATTTTAGACTTTTAGTAATATTAATGCATCTTTCCTCTCAAACACTATGGCAGAATTAGACATTTAGCTTAATACTTAATTTAAAAAAGTCTCACGCTGAGTCAAATAAGACTGCATAAAATGTTTTAATTATTCAGTGTTGAAAGAGACATTGTGCTATAAAAATAATGAAGTCTTCACTAATACAGCCCTCATAAAGCACTGATACAGATATGGGCTCTTTTGCTTTGCAGGCCAGAAATAAACTTATGTGAACTGATTTATATGCAGAACAAATATGAGAGAGAAGAGAACAGGGGTGATAGTGGAGGAGTTCTTCACATGACACTAATATGACTTTGCCTTACGGACACATCTTCTTTACTGACATTTAGAAATGAAAATAGAAATTGTCTGCTGTCTCTCTTTCTAAATGCTCTACAGTGTGCTTCTCTGTCCCTCTTTTTGTCCCTGTGTTGTCTGGTGGGGGTGGCCTGCTATAAAGTTGCATCACACTCAGCCGTTAACATAAATCTTAAAATCTTCAAGATTTAAACCTGAGAATCCTATTATTGTTTCCCCTTCCCCACCCAATCACAGACAGATATGCTGACACCAGAGCATCAAATTTTTTCTTAATATGAGCCTCTCCCACAATATCAGATTTTAGGGACATATTCCACTTCCCTCTGGGGTGATAGCCAGCTCAAAGTTTCTGTTTTGCTCCCCTGCCACTTTATCATTGCTGGAGATTATATTTGATAGAAATTAAAATCTTGGGAAGAAATAGTGTCAGAAAACAGGAAATGAATCTGGAAGAATTATGGTTGTATTCATGTCTCTGTTAAATCGAAACAGTAAAACAGTGTTAAAATGAAATAAAAATCTAAATGCAGAAATCCAAAATTTAGGCCAAATACAATGGGTATAGAAAATAATCCCCTTTAAAATAATCACATTTTGTTTTGTACCCTGAAATGAAGACGAACACCGTTTTTTTTTTTTTGTCCAGCTGTATTTTATGCAACTTATAGCATCCAAGTGAAAGATATAACACACACACAAAAAAGTTGATAAAAGGATCACCCCCTCCTAAAAATGACTTGTAAACTCAATCAGGTGTAGCTAATCACCTTCTCAATGGCACACAAAGCCATTTGAGTTTGAAGAGCTTTCCTGGAGCATTTCAGTCCTTGGTAGTGCAAATGAAGCAAACAATCAACTATGGGTGGCAAGGCACTGTCAAAAGATCTCCAGGATAAAGATTTTGTCAATGCCTAGAAGCACAGTGAAGTCTATTATTATAATAATTCGTTTTGGTTAATCTAATGGGAAAATAGTTTTGGCTGAGGGCAAAATCTCATCACATTATATTTTATGTAACTTCAATGCTGTATATCAGATCGCTGCCTTTGTACTTTTGACTGAATTGCCTAGCAACTTTTATGAGGGCTGTTGTTGTTTATTTAATATTATTATTCAATAAATAATGTTTTATATAAATAATAGTAGTAATTTAATAATAGTATTTAGTATTTGGAAACAGTGTCTGTGTTCGTGATGGTGATGATGATTAGTTACATTGTTTTTATAAATGAGACAGTAGTAAAGACTTTTATATTGAAAGAGACTGAAACAAGGTTCTAAACAATGACAACAGCCAACAAATACACTGAGCAAGGCTGTCATTGGAACGATAGTACGACAAATATATCACAGTGGACATTCAAACTCGAGCTGAAGAATGAATGCGGTATCAGATGCGGGTAATCACACATAATACAGTGAGCTTTTAATACAGTAATACAATAAGTTTTCAATGAAGCAACTCAACGTTCCTTCATTACTAGTTCTAAAGTGACGTTTTCGAATTAGTAACGGAGGCTTGGGCTCAGCTGTTAAACTGTCAAACTGAGATTTGAATCTGTGGCGGAAGGAAGTAGTTCCGCACAAAAGAGGATTTTTAAAGACTCTCCATTGTTGTTTCTTATGTATTTACACACTCGTGACATTGAACTGTTGTATAAACGCAATATCACATTCATATCCATGAGTTATGGGTGTATATCGGTATGCTGTGATTACCTATGTCCGAATCACAGCCGTGCAGATACACAGCCATATCGCACTGCTACTCGTGTGATATTGCTCATATATATGACAGCTTGTTTCCCTTATATTTTTATGCCGTGTATACAGGTTGAATGTTGACTGTAAGCTTATGGTCAGCATTGTACGTACTTTAGTAATGAATTCAAAGAGAGAAAGAGAGATAGAAAACACACACATGAATTAGTATGAGAATGGTGTTGCTGTTGCCACTGTGTAGACTAATCAAATAAATATATTGAGGCCGGCTCTAGCAAAGTTGGTGGTCCTGTTTAAATATTCATGTGCTCTTAAAAAATATGGCACCCGCTGTTGCTCTCTCTTTTCTTTTCTTTTCTTTTCTTTTCTTTTTGTCTTATTTGAAAATATCCTTTAGTTTGAATTATTTAACATTATTTGTCTAGTAAATTGATTTTTAACACAGCTTTTTACAGTATCCAAGAAGCAAAGTCCCGGAAAACAAAACTAAACTCGTTTTGTCTGATAGTGGTTTCTATTGACTGGATGGTACAAAAAGTACAAACAACAAATCTTTCACCTCTCGACGTTCTTCTATTTAGTAGCATTGGTAAATTCTAAATGATATACTTAAATTCTTAAACGGATAGTTATTAATAAAATTTTTAAATCTGACATAATTTGCTCTCGCTCATGTTGCTCCAAGCCTGTATGACTTCTGTCATATGTTTCTTCTGTGGAATACAAAAGAATATAATTTGAAGAATGTTTCAGCTGTTCTTGTCCATTCAATGAAAGTCTGTGCAGTGCCTGAGACAGATCAGACACACAATTATTTGTTATATTTAATAAATAACCTATATTACCCTCACCCAAAAAGCAAACCAGGTGCCAGAGGAACAACCGCCAAACTGCAACTAACACCTAGCCAGATCCAGGTCTCTGGTCACCATAGTAGCAAAAAAACATCGGCAATCTTCATATGTCATGATTTTACCTTTGTATTAATCCAAACTCTTGTGAATTAATGTTTTAGAATTGCTTACTCAAGATAACATGTATAGCATGTTTGGTATCTATGAGTTGTAGTTTTAATTTCCTGAATATTCATTTACACTATATTTAGCTAACTTTGTTACATTTTAGTGTTATAAGAATCTTGGAGGCTTTTCCTTAATCACCCACTCAAATTTCATATCCAAACCTTGCTAGAAGACAATGGCACATACATTTTCCCTCTGAAATTACAATTCCTCATTGGCTCACTCACCTCTGAGGATGTTATATTTTCATCCTTTAAAAGATCACTGCTTTATAACACAGCAGAGATTCTTCTTCAGAAAGAGATTCATCTTCTTGAAGAATTAGAAGTTGGTGAAGATGATGCTGAGCTAGAAGTTGTTGAAGGACCACTAAGTTTGTGCCAGGCTGCGGCTTCATCTACAGAACTTCAGAAGTGATCAACTATAGCCCCAACCAATTGCATCAGGAATCTCGTTCAAACAGGCAAGACGTGCAAGTATTAAACTTAGTCTTCTCAATTGATACATTAAGTATGCCCCTGTTCACAAAGGTGTGTCAGAAATAAGAAAATAATGTTTCCTTCAGGCTTTAGATCTGCTGAATATCAAATACTACCTTAAATTCATGCTTTTATCCTTTATTCTGATTCAGCTTTAACCCTCTTCCTCTACCAAAATGTGTGTGGGAATGTGAATGACTAGTTCAAAGTGTTACCACCCCAAAATGACAATTTTGTCATTAATCACTTACCCGCATGTCGTTCCAAACCCGTAAAAGCTTCGTTCGTCTTGGGAACACAATTTAAGATATTTTGGATGAAAACCGGGAGGCTTGTGACTGTCCCATTGACTGCAAAGTAAATAACACTGTCAAGGCCCAGAAAAGTATGAAAGACATCATCAAAATAGTCCATCTGCCATCAGTGGTTCAATCTGAATTTCATGAAGCGACGAGAATACTTTTTGTACACAAAGAAAACAAAAATAACGACTTTATTAACAATTTGTCTCCTCCAATGAAATGTAATCATTGAAATTAAATGTTCAGTGGATACTCACCATAGCGCCATTTTGGAGAGTATCCACTGAACGCAAACTGCATATTCTGTTCTGTGTCAGCCGCACCACATGGATATGCTGTTTTCGTTTAAATCAAAGCGTAAATAAACGTAGAAAACGTATTCCATGTGGTGCGGCTGACACAGACAAGTAGAACAGTATATGCAGTTTACGTTAAATAGATACACACCAAAATGGTGCTACGGTGATATCAACACGGAGGAGACGAATTGCTGAATAAAGTCGTTATTTTTGTTTTAGTATAGGTAGTAAAGTCTTGTTTGTATCACATTTGAGGTTGTTTGTTTTTGTGTTATGAGTCCCTAATCATGCTGATCACAGCTACATGCTGTTATAAGTGTGTTGAATGAGTTTTAGGATATTATCATCTATGGGCAAGAGAATAATATTTTACTATAGTCTATAGACATTCTCACTAAACATTCATTAATCAAGTATTGGCAGGACATCTAAGATTCATAGAGCTCATAGTCTGTCAGGAATCCCCCAAACCAGTTACTTGATGCAAATACTTTTTCATAATTAATTAATTAATTAATTAACACATATTTCCCTTTTGGGCTAATTTGCTATGTCAGTGGGCCCAAAACAATACTGGACCCCAAAAGTGTTCACTGTATTGAACACTAAAGTTGCTTCCCAAATAACGCACTATACACTCTGCACTTAAACACTATGTACTTCAATTTTAGGATCAAATACGTCACCCTGCTCGTGGCGTCTCGCTGCTCCATTGGACGGATTTGACACGTGCTTCAGAACGCGGTCACGCAAGGGCGTTCCCAAAGCGACTCGACGCAGTGTCTCGTTCCCTCGGGGAACCATGGTTACATACGTAACCTAGAGACGTTTTATAAGGTTCTTTTGTCATTCATAACCAGAGTCTGATAGCCCCTCCCCCTTTGTGACATAATTAAACCTGTAACAGTTGAGTGCATGAAGTGTCCAATATTCCACACTTCATAGAATAGTGCAAAAGTACACAAATTGGGACACACCTTAAGACATTTCTTTTATTCTACAGAAGAAAGAAACGTGAGGCTCTTTAATGCCTTTTGCTGCATTTTGACGAGTACATCCGTATTGGAGCATGTAAAATGTTTGGAAATGTTTTTTTCATATGGATTTATCCAATCATTAAATGAATCCACTAAGAGAAAAACATATTTTATGGTTTATTTAAAGCCTTTACTTTGTTCACTTGGGAAAACACAGGAAGCACTGAATCATCCTCCAGTTTTGCCCTTGATTACATTTCATTGTCTTTTCTAGCATACATATTCCTTCCTCAGCACAATCCCTTTGTTCTGCTGTTTGCTAATGCTCAGCCGGGCAGTGAAAGGCAGATGTTTCTGCTGTTCATGTAGCATAACTATATCTCAAAGCATTACTGGAAGGTGTCAGATATGTGGCGCAAGGGGGTGTTCCCTTAACCCAGACTCCCATGTCTCTAAACTCTGCTGAAACAAAGGCAAAATCCCTATAAATAAATAAATAATAGTAATAATAAAAAGTATTTTTGGAAAGTTGAAAACAATATCTGCTTGGGTCAGCTGACGGCACAAGTGCTTAAAGTGACAGAACAGGTATCTGTTATCACTTGGCCTTAGATGTTTTTAGTTTTGTTGTCTTTATTTTGTTTATGAAAACAAAACTGCATACTGCAAATCTTGGGGTCCCTGCCTACAAGTAGTGCTGTCATATATAAGTGTTTGTTTTGGGAATTAAATAGTGCTGCTGATAGAGACAAACAATGTTAATTTGACCAAATTAGCTCATTTTAAAATACTGTTTTTCTTTTTCTATGCCAAAATATTTTCAAGTGATCTTGTAAACTTTGTTTACAGTGGGTCAATGCTGGAGATTTGAATTTTAAAACAATCAGTAATAATTGATGTAATTGAGGAAAGTGATTCCACAGCAAAAAAATATTGTACCAGAATGGAGTGCTTCCTAATCCATTTAACCATTTACAGTATTTCATTCCCTAGCTGGAGATCGGCCCGCAGTGCGATTATGAAAACTCTTTTTGACCCTCCTTCTCCCCAGCTCCACCTGCAGAGATCTGCTGGGTCTTGTCTAATTTCTCTTGTAAACCTTTTTCCTTATGTATGTTATTCTAAATCCTAGTATTTGCTCAACAGTGGTAGCAGCAACAGCAGCAGCGTAGTAGACACAGAAATCACTCATCTACCAATATCACCAATAACTTTGATATATTTTTTCCCAAAGACAGCAAATTTAGTGAATTTTTATTCTATGCGTCTGCATAAACATGGTGTATTTAGAGCAGGGGTGCCCAAACTCGGTCCTAGAGGGCCGGTGTCCTGAAATGTTTAGCCCCAACCCCAATTAAACACACCTGAACCAGCTAATCAAGCTCTTACTAGGCATACTAGAAACGTGAAGGCAGGTGTGTTGAGGCAAGTTGGAGCTAAACTCTGCAGGACACCGGCCCTCCAGGACCGAGTTTGGGCACTCCTGATTTAGAGTTTAGATGTGACTATAGGCACTAGGCACGTTTAACCATAATCTAATTGGCTCATAATGATGTAAAGGGGCTCCCGCATAGGGTTGGGGGCCCACCTGTACAGAATGCTGTGGGGGCGTCCCGTGCACACTGCCTTAGTTTTTGTTCCTCAAGATGAGATTTCATGTTTTTCCTTTGGAAGATTCCTTGTGTGGCCTCTCTGTGCACTGCACACATCACAATGTATTTTCGAAAACATCTCGCAAGGGTAATGCAACAGTTACCTGTCTTCCTGTAACTATGGCAACAGCAATGTGGGTAATGACTTTAGCATGTTACAAAGGAGCTAATATTTTAGCCCGAGCATTAGCACGGAAAACTGCTTAAGCTGCTTCTCATTACATTACATTAGAATTCTCACGCTTAATGAGAGCCTGGGTGCTCCTACAACGCTAATCCACTTTCATGCCATCTCTCCCTGGGTGTCAAGTACTGACAGCTTCCCCTATTTGCACGTAAATCAAAACATCAATTAATCCTAGTCATTAACAGCCCCCTCTGCAACAATGCTGCCTCTCAGCACACCATCACAAATCCTCAGTACACTAAACCCCTCCAGACAAATGCAAATAAATCCCGTCCGTGACCCGAGAGGTCATAGTTATGGAAGAATTTTTCTTTCTAAATCCTCAACCGCTTGCTTGACCAGAGAATTGGCTTTGTATCCCTTGTCTCTGCCAATCAGCACAAGGGCTGTAGGTTTCCTCTCTGGGGACTCACAACTGTCCTCTATTATACTTGCTTTGACTGATTGTTTGGCCTTTACGGGGCTGTTGCAATGACTACAGAAAGTAACTACAAATCATAATTCCGTTGAGAAACTTAACCTGTAAATGGCTTTCCTGTCATCTCTACTCTCTGAATCCTTTTTTCACCCTCTATCCAAGGTGAGACAACTAATTGACCATTCTATATGTTCAAGATTTTTGTCAGGGACAAGGCGCCAGGTGCCTGCTTCCTGCTCTGAGATGAAGAAAACACAACTGTGAAGTTCTCTGACATGAATGAGCTGTATATACATAATACAGATAAGCAGAGAAGATCCCCGCACTGCTTATTTGCATGTAAATAGATACTTATGTGTGTTGTATATGCACATTCTAAAGCAGCAAAGAGGAAATTTGTCATTTATGATGCATTATGATGGATTCAGAGAGTGCTAAGCAAGTATCACTGCGTGTTCACTAACTCTTACATGCACAGTGTTATGTCTCTGATTATGGATTATATGTGTTGAATCTCATAACTTATGTATTGAAAGTTATGTTATACCCTGTAGTGTTTTTAATGTTATACCCTGTTTTTTTTTTCTTTAAATAACTGGCTAATTGAGAATGTTCTGACTGGTATTGAAGTAAAAAAAAGTCAATGTCTTCATTTATTTTAATTGTGACTATTTCTCCCAATTTACTTTATTTCTCACAATGTGACGATTTTCTCACAATTACATTTTACATTTACAATTTGAGGTGGAAACTGTCTTCCATAGACTGGTAGTCTTTTATGCTATTTCAAAAGGTTTTCAAATATTTTGCATTTACTGTACTCTAAGTAGATAATGAGAGCTTTCAAAGTTGTATGTGTCAAATTAAAGACGAAAAAACTTCCTAAAACTAGCTCAAACATGTTATTGTCACGGTGTGCCTACTGTGAAGGAGTGAGGAGACGAAGGAGAATCCAGAATAAACATAGACTTTATTTTTTTCAACAGGGAACTCACATGTTGGACACGGGGATCGACGTACAATTCCAGACTAACTCAGGGTAACTCAGAAACACAGGGTTTATATTATGGGACTAATCAAGGAAATCAATGGGACACAGCTAGGATCAAATAAACACAATCAGGGCAGGAACAGGAAGACCAAATAAGGGCAAGGAAGGCACATGGGGAGCAAAACACACAAAACCAGGAACAGAGTCTGACATTACTCCCCCCTCCAGGTAGGCGCATCCCACGCCGTAACAATTCCACAAGGGGGGTGGGTGGGCTCCCTGGAGGCTGGTGCAGGACTGGGACACGGGGAATACCTCTAGGGGGCATCAGGCTGTCCAGGGTGCCATGGGAGTACAGGGAGCTCAGGGGCCATGGCGGAGCAGGGAGCTTGGGTTGCCATGGCGGAGCAGGCAGCTCGGGGAGCCATGGCAGAGTAGGGAACTCAGGGGACCATGGCAGATCAGACAGTTAGGGGCGCCATGGCGGATCAGGCAGACTAGGAGGCCATGGCGGAGCAGGCAGACTAGGAGGCCATGGCAGAGCAGGGAGTTCGGGGAGCTATGGCAGAGCAGGCAGCTCGGGGAGCCATGGCGGAGCAGGGGACTCAGGAGGCCATGGCTGGACGGCATCCGTGGCCTTGGCCTTGCTACTCGACCCGGTCACTACGGATGGACCCATACTACCTCCGCCCCCCCCCCCCCCCAAAAAAATAATTGGGGAGAATATCGTCTTTAGAGGCCCTCCATAGGCCGAACTCGGGAACAGTGGCCCTCCCTGGGCTTGACTTGAGGACTGGAGCCCTCCTTGGGCTGGACTTGGAAGCTGACGCCCTTTCTGTGCTAGACACGGGGACTGAAACCTTCTCTGGACTAAACTCTGGGACAGGAGCCCTCACTGGGCTAAACTCGGGGACAGGAGCCCTCTCTGGGCTAAACTCGGGAACAGGAGCACACTCTGGGCTGGATTCAGGGACTGGGAAGCTTACGAGGAGCTGGCATTGAAGGGTGGTCTGGAGAAGCAGGCACAGCAAGGCACTTTCGAGGAGCTGGCACTGGAGCAAACTCAGGGGTTGGAGCCGACACTGGGGCGAACTCAGAGGCTGGAGCCGACACTGGGGTGAGTTTTGGGGCTGCAGCCGACACTGGAGCGAGCTCTGGGGCTGGAGCTGACCGCCTTCTCCTCCTTAGATTCCCCTCCAGGTTCGGGGTGAAAGGCGTGGACGGCGGGCTTGGATTTGGAATGGCCGGCGGGCTGGAAAGAGCCGCGGCCGGCGGGCTGGAGAGAGGGTAGATTTCTTCTCTCCAACATAGTCCCTTGGTGTCTGGGAAGTCCATGGGGTGATGGTAGTTGGCCCCGAGCCAGAACAGCTAATTGATGCATCATCCAATGCTGTTGCCATGGCGAGCCCGCAGAATTCCCAGGCGTACTTGAAGAAGGGGAGATCTCTGCGGGCTAAGGAGGAGAAATGAGCGGCGATTTCCATGATCATGGAGGGAAACAAACAGGAAACAAAAACTGTTCAAAAAATGGAAAACAAACAAGGGGGAAGGGGGTTCTGTTTTTGGTTTGGAATTCTGTCACGGTGTGCCTACCGTGAAGGAGCGAGGAGACAATGGAGAATCCAGAATAAACATTTTATTCCAGAAAAAACTTTATTTTCTTCAACAGGGAACTCACACGTAGGACACGGGGATCGACATACATACAATTCCAGACAAGGGAAACTCAGAAACACAGGGTTTATATTATGGAACTAATCAGGGAAATCATTGGGACACAGCTGGGATCAAATAAACACAATCAGGGCAGGAACATGAAGACCAAATAAGGGCAAGAAAGGCACATGGGGAGCAAAACACATAAAACAAGGAACAGAGTCTGACAGTTATAGACTAAGAAACAATATACCTATTCTTTGACAAATGAAAAATTTAAGGGGGTCTGAATACTTTCCGTACCCACTGTATATCACTGAGCAATCTCATTTGATTGACTAGTTGAGGCTGATATGCACATTATTGGCTGTGTAGTGATCTGTGGCCCCTGAGTTCTGCGACCACTGACATCATTAATGGTGTAGGAGCAGATTCTTAGATAAAGGGGACAGTAAAAAGGTGGTGGACACATTTCTTGAGGCTGATTTGTCGATAGAACAAATATGGAACAGAGGTTGTTCCCTTGGTAACCAGGTGGCTAGAGCAAAGAAAAAAATATCAGCAGAGCTGTAGTCGAGTGGCCTGTAAGGACCACAGAAAGAGAACACACTAATGAAGCCATGCTTAAATTAAGTTATTTGATTTACATATTAAGTCAGCTGCTAATAATAGTAAAATGGATTGGAAATATTAGAAAATATAATTTGATGCAAATACACTACCATTCAAAAGTTTGGGTTTTGTTAATGTTACTTAAACTCTAAAAAATGCTGTGTTGTTGCAACCCAACTTTGGGTCAAATCTGGACTAACCCAGCTGTTGGGTTACATTTTTAAATTACATTTTTAACACAAAATTTGGGTTAGTCCATATATGACTCAAAGTTGGGTTGAAACAACCCAGCATTTTTTTAGTGTATGCTCACCAAGGATGCATTTATTTGATAAAAAATACAGTAAAGTTAGTAATATTGTGAAATATTATTGCAATTTAAAATAACAGTTTTCTCTTTTAATACCCCCTCGATGAATAGGAAATATTAATATATATATATTTCTTCCTTTAGTTTTTTTTTTTAATACATTTAAATAGTTGGCTTTTATATTAGCACTGTATTAAAACCAAAACAAATACATAAAAAATTTACTTTGCTCTCACTATTTATTCACACTGCAGATTAAAATGATACAAAGGATACAGATATGTACTGCAATACAGATTTAAGCTTTGTTTGGCTGAAGACTATAGAAGGCTTTGAGGGTCTTACATCCTTGAGACCAAGTCTCAAAACACTTGGCCTGTCATTCAGTGGGGATTCGATGCCCTTTTGCCATGCCATGCCACACATCCAATACATTTGAGAAGGGCTGGAAATCCAGCTACGGGGCATCAATAGGACTCTGCTTAGAGAAAATCCAATCTCTGTCTGCTACTTCAGGTGCAAAATGGGCAGTCTGAGATTCACAGCACACTGCTAACAGACACACAAACACACACATAAAATATTAAACCGAGCGCCAGCTTGCTGTTCCAATAGTATTTGTCAAAACTTTTACTTCACCATTTGATTCTATTACACTTTCATTGTACTGTATTTTTCATTAAACGTTTATACCTTGTTTGGAATGTATTTTGACACGGATACCACTAAATGCTGCTTTTAAATCCTTACTACCGCCAGTTACAAGCTGCAGAAACCAGGCAGCTCCATTAGTTCAGCCACCTACATTAATACAGAGTTCATAGTGTTGTGCTCATAAAGGATATTTATAGGTTTTGTGTTGGTCATTGTCTGTTGGATAGCTGGTGCAGGAATGGGAAACAGTCATGTAAAGCACTCACGTGGCTCTACATAGCTTCTTATCAGGCAGAGACTCCACTGAAAGGAATCAGGACATTTATTATTTAATTAAACCTGGCTAAGGTCATGCTGGTTCATTAGACAGAAGGTTATTTCAAAGAACAAGTGATGAAGAATCTCCTTAGGGATACAGAAGGCCAAGGAGAAACCGGAGCTACACCATGAGCAAACGAACCTTGGCAGATTAATGTAATAGATTTATTTCAAGCAGACTTTGGAAGACAGGAATGTCAGTTTTAAGAATACAATAAACTAATCAGACTTGTTGTTTTGTATGTACTGAGCTGAGAGGGCACATGCCTACCAAGGGCAGTTTCATCTTGGTATCAGTCAAGGAGAGTAAACATCGGTCAGCACTCTTTTATTTGCTCTGTCTGGTCACCTCAATCTATTTGAAATGAAAAGGCTTTTGACTAAACAGATGAATTACCATAGAACGTGCTGCTTTTTCTTTCAACCATGTTTATTTGTTTGAAGGTTGCAGCCTTCATTTTTGCCCTCTGCCTTTAAAAGTTCTCTGCATAATTCCCAAAGCTTAGGTGAAGCCAGCCTTTCTTTTTATTCTTATGAAAATCTTTGCATGTTCAGCATTCTCTGGATATTTATGAATATGAAGTCCACTATATAGTGGTATATGGACCCTATCCCTTTGATGTGCAATAGGAAGCACTTTATTGCATGCAGTTTATGATTTGGCCCTGAGCAGTTACTGGCCTTTCTTCTACATGTTGGTATCCCGCCTGATGGCAGTAGAACAACAACAATTATTCTCTCTCAATATTATATTTGTTAAATACATTTTCTTTTTCATAACGGGATATGAAGTGTAGATTAATGAAAAAAAATCAATTATTATTTTTTTTTTTCATAAAACTGTTAAATAATATTTTTTTAAAAAAAATAACTGGTCTGAATACTTTCTGAATACACTGAATATAGGCTATGTTATCTATTTTAGTGTCCTATTTTATCATTATTATTATTTTTATTTTATTATTTTAACTAAAATTTTAATGTATTTAAATTGTATTATTATTAAATCTTATTTAACATTTAGTGTAAATAAATTAATTCTTTTTTTTAGATTAATAATTCTACTTGTTGTTACTATTACTTAAATCACACACAGAAATATTTTTGGTGGCAGTGGACAGCCCTAGTGTTTTACGCTGCTTTTTAATACTGGTCTAATTTTACATGCTGGCACTTCTCCCAAACAACATTTACTACTGTAATATTTCCAGGGCCACTGAAATTAATACATTTATTGACAATAAGTCCCAGGCATGCAGTGTAAATTACCTTTGGTACATTTGCAAAAGCTCCTAAAAGGCTTAGATATGAACATATAAACATGTCTAGCACCTTGGGATTGAATTGAAAGGAATTGATGGGCAACAAACAAGGGGGGGGGGAAACATTTAATTTTATTCCCTTTTTATTCACAAGTTTTATCTCTCTCTTAACTAGCATCTGTATTTGTGTGCCTTTTTCTGAATTACAGCTCTGGAGCACCTGTAAAAACATAGCGCTGCTCTTGCTCATTTTGTCTGTAATTGAATGTCAAAAAAGTGGTCTTGGTTCATGAAAACACTGAGAGAATCCTGGAACCTCGTGTAAATATTGTGTACACTCAAAAAAAGAGGCTTTGAAGAGTACACACAGATTTACACACACATGTAGACTTGACCATTTTTGATCACTGGTTCTGAAAATGTAATTGGCAGAGTCAACTGCGCTCATGTTACAATCAATACAGAAATCAAAGATTAAAGTTGCTATCACTAAAAGCAACCAATTTGTGATGCACAGGCAGCTTTTATCAGTAGTTGTGAAAAGGTGTAGGTGACTCTTGATTTCTGTATTGTATCTAACAGTGGCCCCGGTAGCTAAGTTGAAGCTCCAGCTGTGTGTGATGGTCTCTGGAGGAAAGAGCTGTTAGTAATTAGGGATGGGGGGAAAAAACGATACAGCTGTAACGAATCAGCTCATGTGAAATATGAATAATTAACCATAACTAGTTATAATTAACTATTCATATTTTAGATCCGCTGTAGATATTTAGCTGACCTCTCAGGGTCAACTGTCTTGTCAATTCTAAGAACGTTAATTTCCTGGTTAAGGGAAATAACTTTCTTACTGTACAATTCTACCAAGCTTGTAGCGTAAATCTGCATGATTAGTGACTCCGGTTATGAGCAAACAATGAACACGTCAAGTGTGATACAAGTAAGGTTTTATTAACTACATAATCACTTAAACTAGTCCAAAATACTACATAAACACATAAACTGGTCTAACATCCTACATAAACACATAAACTACATACAGTTGGTATAGGAAAGGGTTAAAGTTGAACTCAGTACAGAAAGAGGCATAAGGAATGAAATTTATGGAACCATTTGCATATTCAACAGATCTAAGCCTGAGGGATACGTCAGATTCTGAGTTGATATCATGATTAGTTGTCATGGTGACCAAAGGGGGGATGGTGTTCAGCAGAAATCCTGGCATCCAGTTTATTGAGTGAGGGGACTGTGACGATTTGTTAATCTAATGAATAATTGATTTGTTAAATCAAATGAAAATTAGTGTGTCAGATTGGTCGAGACGCTACACAGCATAGTATCGCGATATTTTCCGCAGCAATACTGTTGTATGTATGTATGGACTTACTTCAGATTTGTAAACAAGGAGGGGATGTAAGTAGGGATGCACCGAAAATATAGGCTACGTATAATAATAATAATAATAATAATAATAATATATATGGTGTGCCGCGTCGTTTCACTGTGTTTCAGTGTGTTTCACTCTCCTCGTCACTACGCGGTTTAACGCTCCTCTCAATATTCCAATCTATGATGACGTTCCGCTCGTGTACCGCTCATGCTCATCGGAAAAGCAAAGTCCACTCAAATAACACGCTGACAGGAAATTTCTATGCAGTATAGGCCTACTTGTTCCAGTTTGCTGTAGCGCTACTGTGCTGTAACATGGTGTAGGCTAGTTCAGCTGTACTGGGCAACGCTGCTAAAATAATGCTACCTTCAGTGACGCTATGCTCTGCTCATATGCTCTGATAATAATAGCTTTGTAGGACTATACATTATTTGGATAATTAGTCAAAAAAAAAAAAAAACATATATCTGATTCTGTTACATAAAAGTGAATAAAAATAATATATTGATATTTAATATTAAGGTAACACTTTTCAATAAGGTTTCATTAGTTAATGTTAGTTAATGTATTAACTATCATGAACGAACAATGAACAATACATTTATTACAGTATTTATTAATCTTTCTTAATGTTAGTTAATGAGAATAGAGTTATTCATTGTTAGTTCATGATAATTCAGAGTGCATTAACTGTTAACAAGCACAACTGTTGATTTTAATAATGCATTAGTAACTGTTGAAATTAACATGATCTAAGATTAGTAAATGCTGAAGAACTATTGTTCATTCTTAGTTCATTAACTAAAGTAGTTAACTAATAGTTTACCTTATTGTAAAGTGTTACCAATATTAATATAAATTCTGTCCAGTTTTATTGTTACTTTCAGTAAAAGTGTGGTTATTTTATTGGCTTGTGTTTTTTAAATTCAGTATCATTAAAATGTAGTTAAATTTAAAAAGTCTTACACAATTACTTTATATGATTTAATAAAATAATAAATAATCATTACAAAGAATTTTCGGTTTCGGTTTTCGGCCAAGTGCATCCAGA
The DNA here is from genome assembly GCF_001515645.1 of Sinocyclocheilus grahami. NCBI lineage: Eukaryota > Metazoa > Chordata > Actinopteri > Cypriniformes > Cyprinidae > Sinocyclocheilus > Sinocyclocheilus grahami. The sequence goes on along the minus strand of NW_015505710.1, from coordinate 442,744 downwards.
ATTTTCGGTTTCCGTTTTTCTAGCAACATTTGAATTAGCAGATGCATGGCGTGAAAAACATGGAGATTTTAGACAATACTCTTGGGCCCATTATAGAGAAAACTATATTTCTATGGCTAGGATTGATATAATATATTGTTACAAACATCATTCACAGATTTTTAAATCATGTGCTATCACTCCAGTTAGTTTTTCAGATCATGGATTGGTATGTGGAGTGGTTTTTATTAATTCCCTTAAAGTAAGAAGTGCATACTGGCATTTTAATGTGTCTTTGTTAAATTATAATTATTTTAAAACAGGTTTTATGTTTTTTTTTGGGAACAATGGAAAATTAATGTAAAGAATTTTGAATCCATTCAACAGCGGTGAGATGTGGGCAAAGTTCATATTCAACAATTTTGTAAACAGTACACTCTTAATGCCTCTTAAATTAATTGAAGATGTTGAATCTGATATAATAGAACTTCAGATTTTAAGTGATTCCACTCAAGATCAAAGCCTTATGCAGTCTATAAAAAAGAAAAAAGATGTTTTAACAGAGCTGCTTGGAATTAGGGGACAAGGATCATTAGTGAGATCACGTTTTCAGAATCTTAATGAGATGGATCCACCAACCAGTTTTTTTTTTTTTTTGGTCTTGAGAAAAAAAACGGACAAAGCAGATTAATTAATTAATTGTGGGATGATGATGGAAATGATTTGACAGAGCCTTCTGAAATACGGAAGAGATCTGTTGAATTGTATTCAGCATTATATGCCTCTGAATATAAAGAAGAAATTAATGTCACGCATAATTTTTTTGAAGGTCTTCCACATGTGTCAGCTGAAATAAATGCTGTTTTTGAACAACCATTGTCATTGCCTGAAGTATACTCAGCTGTGATGAGTATGGCCAATGGTAAAGCTCCGGGAATTGACGGAATCCCCATAGAGTTTTATAAAACTTTTGGAGCATAATGGGGTCAGATTTGTTAGCAGTTTTTAATGGGAGTTTTGCTGAAGAGCAGCTCCCGTTGAGCTGCAGAAGAACAGTGCTGACGTTGCTACCAAAAAAAAGGGAATTTAAGAGATATAACAAACTGGAGACCTGTTGCTTTATGTGCTGACTACAAGGCTTTATCTAAAACCTTGGCAAATAGGTTGAAGAAGGCAATGAAATATGTGATACATAGTGATCAGTCCTATTGTGTTCCAGGCAGATCGATTTTTGATAATATATATTTTTATATACATACTTCTAACTTGTTTGATTTTAAATTTGGCCTTTTTTCGATGGATCAAGAAAAGGCTTTTGATCGAGTGGAGCACAAATATTTATGGAGTACAATGGAGGATTTTAATTTTTCTTCAGTTTTTTTAAATATGGTTAAAGCTCTTTATGGAGGTATTGACTGAATATAAAGAAGAAATGAATGTCACACATAAGTTTTTTGAAGGTCTTCCACATGTGTCAGCTGAAATAAATGCTGTTTTTGAACAACCATTGTCATTGCCTGAAGTATACTCAGCTGTGATGAGTATGGCCAATGGTAAAGCTCCGGGAATTGACGGAATCCCCATAGAGTTTTATAAAACTTTTGGAGCATAATGGGGTCAGATTTGTTAGCAGTTTTTAATGGGAGTTTTGCTGAAGAGCAGCTCCCGTTGAGCTGCAGAAGAACAGTGCTGACGTTGCTACCAAAAAAAAGGGAATTTAAGAGATATAACAAACTGGAGACCTGTTGCTTTATGTGCTGACTACAAGGCTTTATCTAAAACCTTGGCAAATAGGTTGAAGAAGGCAATGAAATATGTGATACATAGTGATCAGTCCTATTGTGTTCCAGGCAGATCGATTTTTGATAATATATATTTTTATATACATACTTCTAACTTGTTTGATTTTAAATTTGGCCTTTTTTCGATGGATCAAGAAAAGGCTTTTGATCGAGTGGAGCACAAATATTTATGGAGTACAATGGAGGATTTTAATTTTTCTTCAGTTTTTTTAAATATGGTTAAAGCTCTTTATGGAGGTATTGAGAGTGTTCTGAAGGTCAATGGTGGCTTAAGTGCATCTTTTAAGGTTAATCGAGGGATAAGACAAGGTTGCTCCTTATCGGGCATGTTGTACACTTTAGCCATTGAACCTTTGTTGAATAGATTTCGTAATGAAATGATAATTTTATACCTGTGTGTACTTCAGCTTATGCAGATGTTGTTGTTGTTTTTATTAGAAATCAAGATGATGTTAATAAAATATCTTCAATAGTAGATTAATTTGGTATACTTTAATCTGCTAAAATCAATTGGAAAAAGAGTTCAGGTTTATTAGTAAGAGACTGGAGGGAAGAAAAACCTAAATTGCCAGGTGGTTTAAACTGGACCAGTGGAGGTTTTAAATATTTAGGTGTTCATTTAGGGAATGAGCTCATAGAAAAAGAGAATTGGAATGGAATTTTAGAAATGGTTGAAGGAAGATTAAAAAAAATGGAAATGGCTCCACTCATGTGTGTCTTATAGAGGTAGAGTATTAATTATTAACAATTTAATAGCCTCTGCGTTGTGGCACAAATTAGCAATTTTAGAACCTCCAATTGATTTGCTAATAAAAGTACAAAGAATGCTTGTTGATTTTTTTTTGGTATCAAATGCATTGGATACCGCAGAGTGTCTTATATTTATCAAGAGAATTTGGAGGTCAAGGTTTGATTCATTTGGTAAGCAGGAAAGCTGCTTTTAGAATACAATTTGTGCAAAAGTTTTTATATGGAAATTTGGAAACTCCATGGCGGGTGTTAGCTGGGCGTATTTTAAGACAGGTTGGAAATTTAGGTTTGAAACAAACAATCTTTCTTCTGAATAACAATTTTTTGAATGTGAGAGGATTTTTTTTCTTTCTATTATAGTGTGTTTAGAGCAGAGTGTTGTAGAAAGGAAAAGATTGTTTACAAAAAAAATCCTCATTATTTTGGTTATTAGAAGAACCAATTGTGTATGGGTCACGAATGGTTTTAAAAAAAAATTCCGAGTATGAATGATGCTTTTATTAAAGCTGGAGTTGTGACAATGAAACATATGACAATGTTAGCAGGTCCGAATTTGAATAATGTGGAGGCTGTGGTGGAAAGACTTGGTATTCATTCTTTTCGAAAAGTTGGACAGTTTTTACAAAGCTTTCGAGACTTAACGGAATAAGAAAAATTAAGACTTAAAAACTGGATGAAAGGATGTGAATTGCCTGAATGTACTGATTTTTTTTCCGAGTATGGGAGTGAGACCGAAAATGGATGAAGAGGACTTTCAAGATTTATCAGTTTTTTTTTTTTATTATATTCGTTTTACTGTTTTTAATTCTGTAGGAGGGGAAAGTATTTATTCTTTTTGTGTCAAGGTGCTGAATAAAGGAAAATTAAAAAATAGGATTGATACACCATGGAGGAAATATCTGGAAGTAAAAGATTAGATAATGCCAGTATGGGAAGCAATTTATAAGCCACCATTGACCAAAAAGGTTGGAGATATTCAGTGGAGAATATTGCACGGTATTATTGCGGTAAATGTTTTTGTGTCTATTATAAATTCTGAAATTACTGATACCTGTCCTTTTTGTGATTGTAGAGAAACCATTTTTCATTGTTTTCTTAGGTGTGAACGATTGTTTGGGATTGAGAAAAATTAAGAGGAATTAAAATTTTCTGTTGGGACAAGCTAAATTAATAATTTATGCAACAAGAAAAAGGAAAATGGAACAAAATAATATTGATGTTCTTGTTTTTTTTATGTATAATAAGAGCTAGAATACATTTAGAATTTAATTATTATAGATTAATGGATAATGTTCAAGGTTTTAAAGGGGTCATATGATGCTTTTTTAAAGATCATTATTTTGTATATTTGGTGTAACAGAATATGTTGACATGCTTCAATGTTCAAAAAACACATTATTTTTCAAATACTGTACATTATTGTAGGTCCTATATGCCCCGCCTCTCTCAAATGCTTCGTTTTCTACAAAGTCTCTCCTTCCAACAAGCGCAGTCTGCTCTGATTGGCCAGATGACCCAGTGCATTGTGATTGGCCGAACACCGCAAGCACTCGTCAGAAATGTAACGCCCCTTACCATAATCGCGAGCTTCATCTTTCAAAATAAATGTAAAGACAGAGCCCGAAAGGGGAACAGAGTCGCGTTACAGACACAGTGATGAAGCTGGTATGTGTTTGCAGTACACAAGCCACGGTTAAGACAGCTGACTCCACTGTGATGTGACCCTCTCTCTCTCTCTCTCTCTCTATCTCGCTCTCGCACACACACACATACACACACACGCGCACGCGCACATACACACACACACACACGATGCGCAAAACTCCGCATTTGAACAGTCAATAGCAAATACTTAAACTAATAACAAAACAGTAGCTGATTCAGAAGTGCCAGATTGTCATAGCAAAGTCAGAATTACGTCCTCTCCTAGGTTCACGAAACGGTCGTTCATAAAATGCATTGCTGTTCTGTTGTAAGTAATCTTAAAGATTCCTAAATGCATCTACTTTCGGAAGGCCAAATAAAGTGCTTTTGCTTTCGCCTAGAAACACACAGAGTCTCACTGACATGGCTGCTTCAACACTAACTGCAGTTACTGAAACCATGCCTTCTTTCTTTGCGTGCACATTTGGGCGGCATTATGCAAATATTTCCACATAGTGAGGTAGATATGTGGGGGCGTGTTAGAATGAGCCGTTTTAGGGGGGCGTGGCAGAGTCTTAACTTTGATCAAGAATATCTCTTTGGTTTTGAGACTTAAATCTTTGCAACTTCAGGGATCTTATCTATGCACAATCAGCTTGTAACACTCCAAAGAGAAAGGAAAACTTGAAATCGCATCATATGACCCCTTTAAAGAGATTTGGAGCCTAAATGGAAAAATGTGTACTGTTAATGGAGAAATTTTGTCTTTTTCTGAAAACTTTGTTTAATGTGTGTGTTTTTATTAATTTTATTATATACATTTTTATATCTATATTAATTGCCATTTGAAGAAGGCAAAATAAAGTGTTGTTAAAATTCAAAAATTCTCTCTCTCTCTCTCTCTCTCTCTCTCTCTCTCTCTCTCTCTCATTTTTTTTTAATCATACCAAATCCAGAGCAGTTAAACAGACTGGGTGCTCAGAGCTCTAGGGAGAGAGACTGCTGCTTTCAGTAAACTTCCTTATCCACACACAGATGCAAGGGTGACATTGGGTGGGGGGGCCATGGAGGGCCAGTCCTCGCGTACCCCCGCTCTGCACATTTTGTATGTTTCTCTTATTGCTTCATACGTTTGTTATATTTGACTGTAAGTGCCCTGTGAAGTGGACATTACCGGATATTCCTCAATGATTCCAGTTTGAAGGGAGCATATATGTTCCATACAAAGGGCATTTAAGTGTGCGAGACGTGAATTTAAATTGTATTTATTTACAGAGGTATATTATGTCCCACTTCACGCTTCTCTAGTAAGTTTCGTGTGTGTGTGAAGACGCTGCACGCAGCGGTGCAGTGCAAATCTGTAAATGAATATTCCGAAGTGAAGTAAACTTCAACGGATTTCCCCTGCTCAGGGAGTAGGGAGCAATGGACACTGTGTAGGGACCATGTCAATCGGAACACAGTTCATACACGGAGCTCACTTCTAACGAGATGATCTGAATCAGGTGTGTTAACCAGGAGAGCCGTGCAAAAAAAAGCCAAAAGCTTTTGTTGAAAGACGGAGCAAGGGGCGTGGCAGTACTGAAACACCATCTAAGCTGTTCGCCAATCACAACGCACTGGAACAGCTAACCAATCACAACCCATTTTGTTTTTTGGAAGGCGGACCTTCATCATAGCCGGAACTAATCGAGCCGTTTGTGCCAGGCTGGAGAGAAAGGTATTTTAATAATGTAAATTATGTGAAAAATAATGTGTTTTTCGAACCACCAAGCATGAGAGCATGTTCTAGTACACCCCCAAAACAAAATCAAGACTTTGTAAAAGAGCATAATAGGACCCTTTTAAAACAGGAAGCATCCTGCATTGTGCATGTCCTTATTCCAGATATCAGTACACAAGCTGTGGTAAATATAAGTGTGAGGCAGTATGTATTTGATTGCATTAGCAGTGCCAGATGTTCACCGGCTGTTTTAGAGCTGTGATAATGAGCATGGTATTAGCAGAAGGGGAGACTCCTGCCCACTCAAATGGAGTGGATCACCAGCAGCAGACCGCCCACTTCAGGACCAGAGCAGATTTTGAATGGAGCTATTCCAGATAGCAAACCCCCACACAGTTGGATCCATCTCACTGGCATCCAGTCTAACCTTCTACATGTTCATTCTGTCACTGGAATCATATTCTCAATTTTAAGCAATTTCTCATGGCTTCATAAGCATTATACATAACATTGACCTCCATGTGATTTATTGCGGATAGATAGGAAGGCAGATTTTTCGTAGCTAAATAGCAAGAAAGCAGGAAGTCTACATAGTAAACAGTGAAGCCATTTGATCTTTAATGCCATTTGAGATTTTATGTACTTCAGAAAGAAAAAAAAGCACTAAGTTGAAATACAACATGTTAGGGTTTTGGAATGCTCTTTGTGAATTTAAAATTGGCCGAAAACTTTGACTAAAAGAAAATTCTAAAAAGAGGCATTCAAGATCTAAACATCTTCGAAATAAAGAGTTTACACTACTGTTCCAAAGTTTTGAAAGATTATTAATATGAATATTTATGAAAGAAGTCTGCAAAGCCACATTTATTTCATCAAAACTACAAAAGTAAAAATACAGTAGAACACACAAAATACAAACTGTGAAATATTTTTACAATTAAAAACAGAGGTTTTCTATTTTAATGTCTTAAAATGTCATTTATTCCTGAGATTCCCGAGAATTTCAGTGTCACATAATCCTTTAGAAATTACTCTTCAGAAATCTATATTTTTGTGGAAATGTGATCCATTTTTTCAAGTAATAGAAAGTTGTTGTTAAAGCATTTATTTAAAATAGAAATATATATATATATATATATTTATAAGCTGGGAAACACTACTGTCAGGCCGATTATGAATGTAATTTGAGCTCAGTCAGTGTTTTCAGTCGTGTTCAAAGTCGTTTGGTATGCGGTGTCTGAAGAATTTAAGACCAACTGTTGCCAGTCGTTCTCACAAAGATTAGCCTATTTTTTTTAATGTATTTTGTGACTGACGCCGGCGATTAACTGCACCTGTTTCCTAATTTGTAGGCCTATTAATTAAAATAACGAATTAACAATTTTAAAAAAAATCACAAACGACATTTCTGAATAAAATAGTTTTATAGCCTACACTTTAGTTATCTAATTTGGCATTTTCAATTAACATAGGCCTGTTACATTCTTCTTATTAGCCTATTAGGCCTATTATTATGAAGTTAATTTTATTATTAAATTAATATTAGCCTACAGTTAATTTGCCCCACAATAATTTCATAACGCATCCCCGCATAACTGACGCGTTGCGAGGATAATAAAGATTAGGCTAGCTTATTCCTCATTGAAAATGTTTTTAAAAAGGTCTTTCAAAACGGGTTTAATATACAATGAATTATAGACCTATAATTAAAATGATTAGCACTGCAATTATCAATGAAAAAGCTTTATTTCAAGCACCAACTTTTTAAAAAAGAAAAAAAAACACCCTGTTTAACACGAAATACCTTTCTTATTTATTTATTTATTTTTCCCCACTAGCCTATGTTCGGGCCACAAGAGAAATATTAAGGGAGTACATTAAAACATTAAGTTACTACCATTATCAGCATATGAAGGAGATTCGTCTCTCGTTGTCTCTGCGAGAATATGCGCCATCAATGCAGCGTCAGATGCCGAAAGTGACGTCAGTTTTTACTTTCACTTTCTAGTGAATCGACAGAGATTAAGATTCATTGCATAACTCTTGCGCAAAGTTTGCACGTTGCTTATGTGATATCCATTGACTCGCCTTCCTGGTTTAAAACAAATATTTACATTATTGCGACGTATCCAGCCCCCCAACCCACCGACCCTTGAGTTTGCGGTTGGGGACCGCGGATTTGCGCTACACCACTGGACTCCATCCGTTAGTTAGCCTAGTGCCCGCTCACTTTTGCCCAGGCCCGCCCAAAAATAAAATTCTGGCTACGCCACTGGTGTAACCTAATGTATATTGTGATGCTAAATCATACTTTTGAGTTGGATCATTTATTTAGATGTTAGCTTGAAGCATATCTTTTAGGTTACCTGACAAAACATTTTTTTCAGTGTTGTAGCGTCTGGACCAATCAGACACACCATTTTTCATTTGATTTAACAAATCAATTATTCATTAGACTAACAAACATTCACAGACCCCTCACCCAATAAACATACTGGGTGCCAAGATGTCTGTGAACAAGGCCCAGGACCCTGGTCCCCATGGCAACCACGACACCTTTGCTAGACCAGATACATTTACGACCTAATGGCATGTTGAGAATTACCCCTCTCACTACAATTTCCATAGGAAAGACACAGTGCACAGTAGAAATGGACTCTTCTAATTAATCCAGTATTTATTTACAGAGGTATATTATGTCCCACTTCACGCTTCTCTAGTAAGTTTCGTGTGTGTGTGAAGACGCTGCACGCAGCGGTGCAGTGCAAATCTGTAAATGAATATTCCGAAGTGAAGTAAACTTCAACGGATTTCCCCTGCTCAGGGAGTAGGGAGCAATGGACACTGTGTAGGGACCATGTCAATCGGAACACAGTTCATACACGGAGCTCACTTCTAACGAGATGATCTGAATCAGGTGTGTTAACAAAGAGAGCCGTGCAAAAAAAAAGCCAAAAGCTTTTGTTGAAAGACGGAGCAAGGGGCGTGGCAGTACTGAAACACCATCTAAGCTGTTCGCCAATCACAACGCACTGGAACAGCTAACCAATCACAACACATTTTGTTTTTTGGAAGGCGGACCTTCATCAAAGCCGGAACTAATCGAGCCGTTTGTGCCAGGCTGGAGAGAAAGGTATTTTAATAATGTAAATTATGTGAAAAATAATGTGTTTTTCGAACCACCAAGCATGAGAGCATGTTCTAGTACACCCCCAAAACAAAATCAAGACTTTGTAAAAGAGCATAATAGGACCCTTTTAAAACAGGAAGCATCCTGCATTGTGCATGTCCTTATTCCAGATATCAGTACACAAGCTGTGGTAAATATAAGTGTGAGGCAGTATGTATTTGATTGCATTAGCAGTGCCAGATGTTCACCGGCTGTTTTAGAGCTGTGATAATGAGCATGGTATTAGCAGAAGGGGAGACTCCTGCCCACTCAAATGGAGTGGATCACCAGCAGCAGACCGCCCACTTCAGGACCAGAGCAGATTTTGAATGGAGCTATTCCAGATAGCAAACCCCCACACAGTTGGATCCATCTCACTGGCATCCAGTCTAACCTTCTACATGTTCATTCTGTCACTGGAATCATATTCTCAATTTTAAGCAATTTCTCATGGCTTCATAAGCATTATACATAACATTGACCTCCATGTGATTTATTGCGGATAGATAGGAAGGCAGATTTTTCGTAGCTAAATAGCAAGAAAGCAGGAAGTCTACATAGTAAACAGTGAAGCCATTTGATCTTTAATGCCATTTGAGATTTTATGTACTTCAGAAAGAAAAAAAAGCACTAAGTTGAAATACAACATGTTAGGGTTTTGGAATGCTCTTTGTGAATTTAAAATTGGCCGAAAACTTTGACTAAAAGAAAATTCTAAAAAGAGGCATTCAAGATCTAAACATCTTCGAAATAAAGAGTTTACACTACTGTTCCAAAGTTTTGAAAGATTATTAATATGAATATTTATGAAAGAAGTCTGCAAAGCCACATTTATTTCATCAAAACTACAAAAGTAAAAATACAGTAGAACACACAAAATACAAACTGTGAAATATTTTTACAATTAAAAACAGAGGTTTTCTATTTTAATGTCTTAAAATGTCATTTATTCCTGAGATTCCCGAGAATTTCAGTGTCACATAATCCTTTAGAAATTACTCTTCAGAAATCTATATTTTTGTGGAAATGTGATCCATTTTTTCAAGTAATAGAAAGTTGTTGTTAAAGCATTTATTTAAAATAGAAATATATATATATATATATATTTATAAGCTGGGAAACACTACTGTCAGGCCGATTATGAATGTAATTTGAGCTCAGTCAGTGTTTTCAGTCGTGTTCAAAGTCGTTTGGTATGCGGTGTCTGAAGAATTTAAGACCAACTGTTGCCAGTCGTTCTCACAAAGATTAGCCTATTTTTTTTAATGTATTTTGTGACTGACGCCGGCGATTAACTGCACCTGTTTCCTAATTTGTAGGCCTATTAATTAAAATAACGAATTAACAATTTTAAAAAAAATCACAAACGACATTTCTGAATAAAATAGTTTTATAGCCTACACTTTAGTTATCTAATTTGGCATTTTCAATTAACATAGGCCTGTTACATTCTTCTTATTAGCCTATTAGGCCTATTATTATGAAGTTAATTTTATTATTAAATTAATATTAGCCTACAGTTAATTTGCCCCACAATAATTTCATAACGCATCCCCGCATAACTGACGCGTTGCGAGGATAATAAAGATTAGGCTAGCTTATTCCTCATTGAAAATGTTTTTAAAAAGGTCTTTCAAAACGGGTTTAATATACAATGAATTATAGACCTATAATTAAAATGATTAGCACTGCAATTATCAATGAAAAAGCTTTATTTCAAGCACCAACTTTTTAAAAAAGAAAAAAAAACACCCTGTTTAACACGAAATACCTTTCTTATTTATTTATTTATTTTTCCCCACTAGCCTATGTTCGGGCCACAAGAGAAATATTAAGGGAGTACATTAAAACATTAAGTTACTACCATTATCAGCATATGAAGGAGATTCGTCTCTCGTTGTCTCTGCGAGAATATGCGCCATCAATGCAGCGTCAGATGCCGAAAGTGACGTCAGTTTTTACTTTCACTTTCTAGTGAATCGACAGAGATTAAGATTCATTGCATAACTCTTGCGCAAAGTTTGCACGTTGCTTATGTGATATCCATTGACTCGCCTTCCTGGTTTAAAACAAATATTTACATTATTGCGACGTATCCAGCCCCCCAACCCACCGACCCTTGAGTTTGCGGTTGGGGACCGCGGATTTGCGCTACACCACTGGACTCCATCCGTTAGTTAGCCTAGTGCCCGCTCACTTTTGCCCAGGCCCGCCCAAAAATAAAATTCTGGCTACGCCACTGGTGTAACCTAATGTATATTGTGATGCTAAATCATACTTTTGAGTTGGATCATTTATTTAGATGTTAGCTTGAAGCATATCTTTTAGGTTACCTGACAAAACATTTTTTTCAGTGTTGTAGCGTCTGGACCAATCAGACACACCATTTTTCATTTGATTTAACAAATCAATTATTCATTAGACTAACAAACATTCACAGACCCCTCACCCAATAAACATACTGGGTGCCAAGATGTCTGTGAACAAGGCCCAGGACCCTGGTCCCCATGGCAACCACGACACCTTTGCTAGACCAGATACATTTACGACCTAATGGCATGTTGAGAATTACCCCTCTCACTACAATTTCCATAGGAAAGACACAGTGCACAGTAGAAATGGACTCTTCTAATTAATCCATAGGAAAACCTTTGAACACACATATCCTTCAGGTCATTGTGTATGTTGTCTTTGAGATTTTATACTGTTTTATGCAGGCTTATGATGGAACCACTCATTCCTGTCATCTTACCTATATGTAATCCTACCATGTTTAGTATCTATGAGTTCGCCTTCTGATGATCTAAACGAGCGTGTATATTATATGTTGGTACATAGGCAATATATTAGTGTCCTGAGAATCGTTAGTAATTTCGATTCAAGTTCCATATGCAAATTACCATGCTTCCACACAAAGGGTCATAAACTCCCCAGTATTTCCAAACTCCCACTTGGGATTCCGGCCTTTCTCATTGGACAAGCCCATCTTGAGAGGCGTGAATCTTCTCAGACCTTAAAGGCCTCACATCAGTGACCCGCCCCAGAGTCTGTGGTTTGGTTGAATTCTGAGAAGATGAAAATGTGAGCTACGACGCTCCAGGACACCCTAAGTTTTGTGCCAGGACTTCGGCCTTGACTTTTCCATTCACCAAGATTCTCTGGCACAAACTGGTTCTTTTTCATCAACCAACTTCAGCAAAGATCAAC
>NW_015505710.1:422051-425410 GCF_001515645.1 Sinocyclocheilus grahami | reverse complement strand
GTATTTATTTACAGAGGTATATTATGTCCCACTTCACGCTTCTCTAGTAAGTTTCGTGTGTGTGTGAAGACGCTGCACGCAGCGGTGCAGTGCAAATCTGTAAATGAATATTCCGAAGTGAAGTAAACTTCAACGGATTTCCCCTGCTCAGGGAGTAGGGAGCAATGGACACTGTGTAGGGACCATGTCAATCGGAACACAGTTCATACACGGAGCTCACTTCTAACGAGATGATCTGAATCAGGTGTGTTAACAAAGAGAGCCGTGCAAAAAAAAAGCCAAAAGCTTTTGTTGAAAGACGGAGCAAGGGGCGTGGCAGTACTGAAACACCATCTAAGCTGTTCGCCAATCACAACGCACTGGAACAGCTAACCAATCACAACACATTTTGTTTTTTGGAAGGCGGACCTTCATCAAAGCCGGAACTAATCGAGCCGTTTGTGCCAGGCTGGAGAGAAAGGTATTTTAATAATGTAAATTATGTGAAAAATAATGTGTTTTTCGAACCACCAAGCATGAGAGCATGTTCTAGTACACCCCCAAAACAAAATCAAGACTTTGTAAAAGAGCATAATAGGACCCTTTTAAAACAGGAAGCATCCTGCATTGTGCATGTCCTTATTCCAGATATCAGTACACAAGCTGTGGTAAATATAAGTGTGAGGCAGTATGTATTTGATTGCATTAGCAGTGCCAGATGTTCACCGGCTGTTTTAGAGCTGTGATAATGAGCATGGTATTAGCAGAAGGGGAGACTCCTGCCCACTCAAATGGAGTGGATCACCAGCAGCAGACCGCCCACTTCAGGACCAGAGCAGATTTTGAATGGAGCTATTCCAGATAGCAAACCCCCACACAGTTGGATCCATCTCACTGGCATCCAGTCTAACCTTCTACATGTTCATTCTGTCACTGGAATCATATTCTCAATTTTAAGCAATTTCTCATGGCTTCATAAGCATTATACATAACATTGACCTCCATGTGATTTATTGCGGATAGATAGGAAGGCAGATTTTTCGTAGCTAAATAGCAAGAAAGCAGGAAGTCTACATAGTAAACAGTGAAGCCATTTGATCTTTAATGCCATTTGAGATTTTATGTACTTCAGAAAGAAAAAAAAGCACTAAGTTGAAATACAACATGTTAGGGTTTTGGAATGCTCTTTGTGAATTTAAAATTGGCCGAAAACTTTGACTAAAAGAAAATTCTAAAAAGAGGCATTCAAGATCTAAACATCTTCGAAATAAAGAGTTTACACTACTGTTCCAAAGTTTTGAAAGATTATTAATATGAATATTTATGAAAGAAGTCTGCAAAGCCACATTTATTTCATCAAAACTACAAAAGTAAAAATACAGTAGAACACACAAAATACAAACTGTGAAATATTTTTACAATTAAAAACAGAGGTTTTCTATTTTAATGTCTTAAAATGTCATTTATTCCTGAGATTCCCGAGAATTTCAGTGTCACATAATCCTTTAGAAATTACTCTTCAGAAATCTATATTTTTGTGGAAATGTGATCCATTTTTTCAAGTAATAGAAAGTTGTTGTTAAAGCATTTATTTAAAATAGAAATATATATATATATATATATTTATAAGCTGGGAAACACTACTGTCAGGCCGATTATGAATGTAATTTGAGCTCAGTCAGTGTTTTCAGTCGTGTTCAAAGTCGTTTGGTATGCGGTGTCTGAAGAATTTAAGACCAACTGTTGCCAGTCGTTCTCACAAAGATTAGCCTATTTTTTTTAATGTATTTTGTGACTGACGCCGGCGATTAACTGCACCTGTTTCCTAATTTGTAGGCCTATTAATTAAAATAACGAATTAACAATTTTAAAAAAAATCACAAACGACATTTCTGAATAAAATAGTTTTATAGCCTACACTTTAGTTATCTAATTTGGCATTTTCAATTAACATAGGCCTGTTACATTCTTCTTATTAGCCTATTAGGCCTATTATTATGAAGTTAATTTTATTATTATTAGCCTATTAGCCTACAGTTAATTTGCCCCACAATAATTTCATAACGCATCCCCGCATAACTGACGCGTTGCGAGGGATTAGGCTATTAGGCTAGCTTATTCCTCATTGAAAATGTTTTTAAAAAGGTCTTTCAAAACGGGTTTAATATACAATGAATTATAGACCTATAATTAAAATGATTAGCACTGCAATTATCAATGAAAAAGCTTTATTTCAAGCACCAACTTTTTAAAAAAGAAAAAAAAACACCCTGTTTAACACGAAATACCTTTCTTATTTATTTATTTATTTTTCCCCACTAGCCTATGTTCGGGCCACAAGAGAAATATTAAGGGAGTACATTAAAACATTAAGTTACTACCATTATCAGCATATGAAGGAGATTCGTCTCTCGTTGTCTCTGCGAGAATATGCGCCATCAATGCAGCGTCAGATGCCGAAAGTGACGTCAGTTTTTACTTTCACTTTCTAGTGAATCGACAGAGATTAAGATTCATTGCATAACTCTTGCGCAAAGTTTGCACGTTGCTTATGTGATATCCATTGACTCGCCTTCCTGGTTTAAAACAAATATTTACATTATTGCGACGTATCCAGCCCCCCAACCCACCGACCCTTGAGTTTGCGGTTGGGGACCGCGGATTTGCGCTACACCACTGGACTCCATCCGTTAGTTAGCCTAGTGCCCGCTCACTTTTGCCCAGGCCCGCCCAAAAATAAAATTCTGGCTACGCCACTGGTGTAACCTAATGTATATTGTGATGCTAAATCATACTTTTGAGTTGGATCATTTATTTAGATGTTAGCTTGAAGCATATCTTTTAGGTTACCTGACAAAACATTTTTTTCAGTGTTGTAGCGTCTGGACCAATCAGACACACCATTTTTCATTTGATTTAACAAATCAATTATTCATTAGACTAACAAACATTCACAGACCCCTCACCCAATAAACATACTGGGTGCCAAGATGTCTGTGAACAAGGCCCAGGACCCTGGTCCCCATGGCAACCACGACACCTTTGCTAGACCAGATACATTTACGACCTAATGGCATGTTGAGAATTACCCCTCTCACTACAATTTCCATAGGAAAGACACAGTGCACAGTAGAAATGGACTCTTCTAATTAATCCATAGGAAAACCTTTGAACACACATATCCTTCAGGTCATTGTGTATGTTGTCTTTGAGATTTTATACTGTTTTATGCAGGCTTATGATGGAACCACTCATTCCTGTCATCTTACCTATATGTAATCCTACCATGTTTAGTATCTATGAGTTCGCCTTCTGATGATCTAAACGAGCGTGTATATTATATGTTGGTACATAGGCAATATATTAGTGTCCTGAGAATC
>NW_015505710.1:411480-420914 GCF_001515645.1 Sinocyclocheilus grahami | reverse complement strand
CAAATGGTTCCATAACTTCATATTTTTATTTCTCTGCTCTTTACTGCTTAAGCTTTAACCCTTTCCTAGACCAACTGTATGCGTGTGTGTGTGTGTATGTGTATGTTAGACCAGTTTAAGTGTTTATGTGTATGTTAGACCAGTTTAAGTGTTTATGTAGTATGTTAGACTAGTTTAAGTGTTTATGTAGTTAATAAAGTCTTACTTTGTATCACACTTGACGTTGTTCATTGTTTGCTCATAACTGGAGTCCCTAATCATGCAGATTTATGCTACAGGCTCTGTGTAGAGTTGTACAGTAAGAAAATAATTTCCCTTAACCAGGAAATTAACGTTCTTAGAATTGACAGACAGTTGACCCTGAGAGTTCAGCTAAATATCTACAGCGGATCTAAATATTTATAATTAATTATAACTAGTTATGATTAATTATTCATATTTTCTCATGAGCTGATTCGCTACAGTGTTTTAGAACATTTAGACATTTTTACTGAAAAAAAGAGGTCACTGCAGCAAGGGTTCCAAAATATTCTTCAGTTTGTTCATGATGTCACCCCACACATTGCTATAGTAGGTAATGCGCTCTACTGACACAGGACGGCTGCTGTTGAATCAGGCTTTCAGTGTGAGTGCATACAGCCAGATGCACTTGACTTGATGTTTCAGATGGGCGTTTGAGTCCGATGCTTGTCATGGTGGATGCCTCCATGCACCATCAAATATAAAGGTAGATATTTTCCCATCACCGGGAGATTCTTTCATGCCAAATTTTTCTGTCAGAGAGGCCCGAGCCTTCAGCCCATCAATACACAAGCTGGCACATGACTTATTGTGTAAGTTCCTGGCTCTTGTTATGTAATGAGAAATACTCTCTTTTCTCTCTCCCGCTCTCTCACTCTCGCCATAGGCATCTGTCAGTTTTGGAATGAACAGGGACTCATCAGTGGAGTTATCCCCTCAGAGGCCTGTACTAACATGGCCAGATGGAGCCTGGGCTCACTTGGCACCAGCCAAACCAGCACCCAGGCAATATGCGGGGATACTCAAGCATTTTATCCCCCTCACTCTCCTTCTCTTCCTTTGTCTGACACACATATTATTTCCCCACATATTTCTTTCACATCCCTTCTTCATCTGTGATGTTGGTTTACTACACCCCCAAAAAGCTGTATGGTTCAAGGGCTTGTGCACTCAACTCCGCAAAAACATGTTTGACTCGACCCCCACTTTTGTTGCTATAGCACTTACTTACTATAGTAACCGTAATGTAAACTGTAGTTTTGTGCATTTTTTTTAACATTAAGAAGGAATTTCTGATTGATTTAAAAATCTTAAAATGCATTTTGATGGTGTAACCCAAAGAAATCAGACTGAAAAAAAAACAATTTTTCTTGAATAAAACCAATGATGTTACCACATTATGCATTTTTTAGTTTCCTGATATACAGTACACTAGTGTTCTAAAGTTTGGATTAAAATTTTAGGGAAAAGATTTTGGTGAAAAATATTCTTCACCGTAACTGCAATAAATTAATCAAATGTGTCAATAAAGACATTTTTAATGTTACATCAAAATATATATATTTGAAATAAAATGCTGTTTGAACTTCAAATTCGTCAAAGAATCCTGACAGAATGTATCAAACTTTCCACAAAACAAAAAAATTAAACAACAGTTTTCAACATTAATAATAATAATAATGTGTTACTTGTAACACCAAATCAGCATCACAGTACCTAAACTTAACAGCTACCTTACTAACTATTAATAAGCAGCAAATTAGGAGTTTATTGAGGCAAAAGTCGTAGTTAATGGTTTGTTAATAGCGAGATTTGGACCTTAAAATAAGCCATGACTATAGTGTATTATACAGTGCATGATAGAACAGTAAACACCTTGATTGTGGTAAGCTGGACTTTATAGAAATTGGCTTGGTTGCAGAAATGCCAAGGCTTGTGAAGTAAAGCTTTCCAAAACAATATCTGGACGTTGGCCCTCATATTTTACGGTCACACTTTGATATCATTGAAACGTAAAAGCTACTTTTTTTCACAAAATGTTTGTAATTTAACACGAGGAGGATGAATGGCTTGGATGGTTTTGAAAAAAACCTTGATGCCACTTACAAGGGCCCTCGAGTAGTGTATGAGGTTTTTGAGAAACGCAGTCCACAAAACAGACTGCTTTAAATTTCCTCTCTTCTCTTCTCCCAGAAAAATACAGTCCTTTTTTTCTCTCGGTTGAAACTCTGAAGACCATGAATTTGCCGTTCTAATTTTAGCAAGGTGCTTTAGATGTTTGTGAGTGGAGTGTGTGAGTATAAGTACATGTTTGTGTGTGTGTGTGTGTGTCTGTGTCGGAGTGCCTGTAATTAATATCAAACCACAGAGCCGATCCCGAGGCAGGCTAGAGCAGATGTGTAAGCTTCGTCTTCTGATGTTCTAATTATTTCATCCTCTTCTCTGCTTTGCACTGTCACCTTAATGAGTTTCCTCACTCTTCTTGGAATCAAATTGGGAGTCAAGAATAAGACTTTTGAAAAACGTTTTCCCCTAGTGGTTAAATGGAGGGGCCTGAAAAAGCTTGATTTTAATTCTTAGATAAAGAATGTAAATAAAGCAAAAAATAATCCTGAAAATGAAGAAATAACAAATAAAATACAAAATAATAATAATAATATTCTTACTTTTTTGGTTATTTCAAGATATTAACAAGATAAGTAATGTCAAACCAGATTTTCTGTTACAGTATACTCTGCTTTTTGAAATTGATTCAAGAGTCATAGCAGCTTAGTTGGATAAATGCATTTCTTTAAAATTTGCATCGAGTTAAAGGGATGGTTCAAGCTAAAATTTTAATTTTGTGTTCATTTTATTGCTTCCATAGTATTGTTTTTCTACCCCATACTATGGAAATCAGTGGCTACCAGCAACTGGTTGGTTATCAGCATCTTCATTCTTAATTGCATAGAACTTGCATTCAAATTTTAATGCAATTTTTTTAATGAATAAACTTAGAAATGATGAATAAGTCATGTTTTGTTGGAGGTGTTTTTGATGGTTTATGTAAGCTGTTTTGCATTACCTGACTTTAAATATTTTTGAAAACTTTCTAATTATAATACACACTTTGTGCTGTAATTAGCATTGACTAAAACACTTTTCACAAGACTGTTCTGTTTCATACAAGCTATTTTAAGCTAGTTTCTCCCTATTGTTTGACTTAATGTGCTGAAGCTTCATTTAACTGCTATTGACATGAGACACTGGGTCATAATTATTCTCGTATAGCATTTGTGTATGCATGTATAATTACAGTACAATGAAAAGAGATAAAAGGAGGGAAAATGTTCAACTCCAAACTTTATTACCATATAATGTGCACACATCATTGAAAAGGATGCTGAGCATGACAATTTTTTTTTGTTTGTTTTTTTGTTTTTTACCCAAATCAAAAGTGCTCGTCCATTTGAAGTATTATGCTGGGCTCCAGAATATAAAGCTCAGTTGTCCATTAGGGAATTCTAATAGCTCCACGCACATTATATTACTGTATCTATAACAATGAAATGTATATGAAAGAGGGAAGAGGCTGACGGTTTAAATCAATTTAATCTGTTTTTTGTTTTGTTTTTTTAAACAGTATGGTCATGTTTAATCCTGTTTTATCATGTGTTGAATTCTTGGTTTCTATTAAGTGTCTAAATACAGCTTGCTAAATGTTTCTGTAAATGTGCTCTGATGTTGAGCTGCACTGTGATCATTGAAGCCTGTATTTGGATCAGATTTAGATCATTCTGATCTGGCTGCTTCAAAAATCAAATCCATCAAACAAGTACACCAAAAGGGTCAAGACATGAATGGCTTGAAACTCAGATTAACATACTAGCATCATTTGAGATTAGAATCAGCAGATTCATAACATCCACTTGACAAAATCTGATTTAAAAAAAATGCCAGTGGTTAGCATTATTTAAAAAGCAGAGATAAGAGGCCTGGTTATAAAGGTGTTTGAATTCTCTGGAGGAGGCTGGGTGATAAGAAGGGATTTTCAATGCTTTGCTTATCAAGCTTTCATTGGCATTTATTTTTGAAGGGGTGTATCAACAGTCACATCACACTTGTGGCAGCTTGAGCTCTTGCATGTATGTGGAGCTCACGCTACGGTCAGGCTCTGTTACATGTTGGAGTGAATGTACCAAGGCCTCGGCAGCCTATTTTCTCCCTGTTTTATACATAGAAAGAGAAGAGCAGAACTGTGGTTCTGCCAGAAGCAACAGATTGAAGGGGGCTAAAGGTCAAAGCTGCTCTTTCCATTCAATGAAATTATATATAATTTATACAGTAATATTGTGAAATATTATTACAGTTTAAAAGAAATGTAATTTGTAAGAAATGTAATAGATGAATGTTTTCTCTTTTTTTAAATTACTCTTATTTTATCAAAACTTTTGAATGATATTGTATCACAATTTATAGTATTATTTAAAATTGCAACATGAAACAAACAGCCAGTGATCACTGTGCATTTTTTATTGAACAGACAGAGCAGACAGAGCTTTTCCACCTTAGTTTGAATGTCCTCTTGCATCCTAAATGAAAACTATAATAATTGTAAGGGGGTTTTCTTAAAGAGATTCTGTCACTTTTACTGAAACTCCTGTGGAACTTACAAGAAGATATTTTGAGAAATGCCTGTTTTCTTTTCTTTTTCTTTTTCTTTTTTTTTCTTGGTCTGTACAACGAAGGTCAACACTCACCAGAACTGTGTGGTTAACAACAATCTTCAAAATATCTTCTGAAAAGGTTTGTTGCAACTGACTATTGACCTTAAAAGTTAACGGTTTATTTACTGTCATTCAGCATTTTTTTTACAGCTTAGTTAACAAAATCATACTATCTCTCTCCTTAGTTTAGTCTCATAACTGTGGTGACACTATGACAGGGTTGAGTGTTGTATTTACCAGTGGCTCTTTTCATGCTTCATGTTGCTTTAAGCTTATCCCCTATGGTTACCAAATAAAGAGAAAGAGGAAACATGTCACAGTCTCATGTCATGGTGTTTAGCTATGTGTATTTACGCTGTAATCGAGAGTAAGTTGCTGCAGCTGGGTAGATACGAGCAAAGCTACTAAAAAGGCAATATGAGTGTTTTCAACTCTACCATATGTTCTCTGTTGGATATTTGATTTATATTGTGCAATAGTCATCTCATTTTATTCGCCTCTTCTCACATCTGCCGGCAGCCACTGAAATTGCATGTTAAAAGTTAAAAGAACACCTGTCACAGGCCTGAAGTTGATGGCAACATAAACACGAGTGCATGCACAGCTTGAGTCAAGCTTCTAGAAGAGGCCCTTACACTTCTTCAGAAAGGAAAGAGAGGAATTAGCTTTCCATGCATCTCCACTCGTGTTTTGAAATGAGGAGGGTCAACCAAAGTTGAGCATAAGTACACGAGACAAGTCAAGCTATCTTTTATTTTCAGGATTGCTGACACCAGAATGTAAATTATTTAAGGAGGCCAGGGCGGCAAAAAGGGAGAGTAAGAGAGGTCTCAAAGTCAGCACATTCGTATACAAATTATATGCGGCATACCTAAAGGCTGGAATACACTACATGACTTTTAAAATCTGTGCAAATTAAAACACTAGGCATCATACACTAGCCTACTTTTGAAAATGGTTACATAAAAAAGCATGATCATCATCCACTAAACCACTGAGGGTCACACACTACCAGGCTTTCAAGTCATTCTGAACACAAAATACTCATGGAGAAACATGCCCCGTTGATAGGAGACACATGACAAATTAAAACAATACGTTTTCTAAAATTGGCTTAAAATATTAAACATGTTTGATATCCTCTGACAGGTTAAAAAAAATCTGAGTCTGTACCCAACATATACACTCTTAAAAATAAAGGTGCTTCAAAAGGTTCTTCAAGCGATGCCATAGAAGAACCATTTTTGGTTCCACAAAGAACCATTCAGTCAAAGGTTCTTTAAAGAACCATCTCTTTCATACCTTTTTGTAATCTGAAGAACCTTTTTTCACCACAAAGAACCTTTTGTGAAACAGAAAGGTTCTTCAGATGTTAAAGGTTCTTTATGGAACCATTTAGACACAAGGGTTCTTCTATGGCATCGTGAAGCACCTTTATTTTTAAGAGTGTACTACTCTGTGAAATCCCAAATCAGGGCAAAAATCTGAACAAAAGTCATGTCCATTCCAGGGTTTCATGTCATGTCCAATTCCAGGCTTTAGTTTAGGCAAGACAACATTCCTTGCTTTTTTAATGCTACAAGGATGGTTGCTTGGTACTGTGAATGTTCTTGGTTTATATACATCCATTCCCATGTGATCAAAATAAGCTATCAAGATGGCACATTTTATCCCTGCATAAGAGTAAAGCAACCTAAGCTCATTGGATAAATGTGCCTCTGCCTAAATTTTTCTAGGTCTATACATGTACCTATACATACAATTAACTGCAGTTTCCAGCTGAAATGACAGTAAAGTGACAACAACTTCCATTTCAAACTAATTTTGAATTATTGGCAGATTATCAATTAATAAACACTTATTTCCGCACAGTTCCTTGCACAATACTGATGTGCATGATTTGTAAACTTAGACATTTTGACGTTTGCATCATATCCAGCTCCACATGTGCAGCTTTTTTGAAGTAAACTTGCTTGGTAGCTCACCTGGTACAGCGTTGAACTTGCACTGCAGGGCTCATGTACAAGTCGTGTGAAACAGTCATGATAAAACAGAATTAAAAAGTTGTAGAAGCATAATAAAACACTGCCAGAGTCACATTCATCTGTTTCGGATCAATCTGAATGCACCACTCACTAGACGTTTCACTGTGAAAGTGTTGCGAAACGTGTACAAAACAACTTAATATCATTTAGCAGAAATGTCACCACAGGCAAGTCTTTTCCAGAGAGCCTGGGTTGTAGTAAAGAAGGCCCATTTCCTTAAATCACATTACGTATCAGTTCTTGAACACATTTAATGGGTCTGAATTACTTTCCCTTCTTTCATATTATCCTCTAACTTTCATCAACGGAGGATAGTGCATATGCCAGCGTCTGAAACTAGATTTCAGACAGCCAACATGAAATCAGACCCTCTCTTGGCAGTGTTAATAAGTGCTATTCGATCAGCTCAGAGACAAGGTTATTGCTGAACCAATGCGGTCAAGATGAAAAAGAAAGAAAAATTCTGAATATTGTGGAGAGGAATAATCATTTTATATTGAGATTGAAGACCAAATATTGTATTAACAAGTTAGTTTCTTAATAAAAGTGCATTATAGCAATTTTATAAAGTTAGTTCCTTAATAAAAGTGCATTATAGCCATTTACACTGAGGTATTCTAATACTTATAATCTGATAGCATAAAGTCAAATATAAAATGAATATTAATGTAAACTTTTTAGAGCTCCAAGGTACCAAATAAAACTGACCTATTCGTTTTTCTCACATTTACATTAACCATACGAAGAAAGGCCAGTGACAGAGATGCCCAAGATGTTCTTAGAGTCTCTCTTGTCTACATTTCCCAGCATACTGCCAGGTTGACCAGGGCTGCAAAACTACAGAGAAAATGGCTCTCTGAGAGCACTTCAGAATACCTGTACCCTCTCACAGTTCTCTTCAGTCAATTCAGCAGATAACAGCAGGTGAATGCTAGCCTCTGTGCTAACGGTAATGGATACTTCACTAGTGCATTGGATGATGCCGTGTAGATCTGTGATAATGATAGTTTAAACAGAACAAGTCGCTGCGATGTCCATTGGTCTTGAGTGTGATTTTGGGGCTCGGGGAAATGGCTTGGCATTTTAAATACCCATTCACACCACTGAAAATCAATTGAATCTGCGTCTTTTTGTGTGCATGTTGAAAGTGTATGATCATGTACAAAATGGCCAAAGGTAACAAAAGTAAAATCCATAGTTTCTGCTTTGTTTGAGGTCCAGGAAATTGGCTCTGTCATATGTCAAATCTTCAGTGCGGATCGATCCCACTGGGTGCTTTTAAAAGTTTGGTACATAAGCCACTTCATACTTTAAATCAAACACTGCCTCACTTTCTGCCTTATTTAATTAGATGTCTGTTCTATAATTCACACTCTCCAAATATTGTTTACTGTTCAGTTAAGACATAAGAAATACAAAGATAATTTTCAAAAGCCTAATCTAATTTGTTACCATCACCTACAAGTTGCTGTTGTGTTGCAGGTTATCACAGCTGTAAGGGAAACAGGTCAATAATTTAGCTCAAAGGGAATCATTTAAGATTTTAAAGGGAACTCCACCATTAATATGCAAGGGAATTAGGACAGAATCACTGTCTTACGGCAGATCCGGTTTTGACCAAATCTTAGATTGTCTGATTCGGTCTGATATCCTACACAGCCATGCTTGATATTTGGGGGGAAATGGCACTATTACTACTATGATATTGCTTTTATGCAACAGTAAATTGGAGTTATTTTGTCTTTAGCTTAGCCAACAAAAAAAGTTCCAAACAAAGCAACAAGAGAATCAACCGCCACGCGTTTAGTGGTGGTGTGTTCCGTAATTAATCAGTTTTTTTAACAAATCCATTAAGATAATGATTCATCGACATTCTCATAAACACTGTCCCTTGTTTTGTTCCTTAATGAATTAGCAAGTGTGAAAGAATCTGTAACTGATTCAAATGACTCATGAAGACAGTTACTTATCGTAATGTACTGGCGTAACAATGTAACCTGCAAAAAGACTGCTGATTTAAATATTTACTGTATCCCAGTCAGTTCATTTGGATGCTTCCTGTCTCTTTTGGAATTACAGCTTAATGTGGATGATTTGTGGCGTAAATGCTTATGCAGCAATTAAAAACAAATCTCAAATGTCTTGGTTATGATTTGCTTCTCTTTAGACTAACAGACATGAATTCCAACATTAAAAAAAAAAACAGAACAGCTGAGAAGCCAGAGTAAACGTAACATGATTAAACATAGTAACTTGTTCTAAATCTCAAAACGCCTGTGTGAGTAGCCTGGTAACATACTCCAGATCTCATTCCTTTTAATTAAAGGTTCTTATGATAAACTATCAGGTTGCTTTAATTGGTATTTATGCATTTTGCTTCTCTACTGTTGTCTGTTACATTTCCCATTATGAAATGATGAACACCATAAATGGGTTCACATGGTTTTCTGGTTGTGATAAACACACTGAAGCCTGATCATTAGCGGTGCATAGTTAAATGCGCATGTTCTTCTCACATTCTGCAAGAATCTGACAGCTGGAGGCTTAGTATTTATATTTATCTGTGCCTGTAAAGCTGCCTCTTAGTTAGAATGATCTACACCTCCTTCCAGCGTCCCATCCCTCCCCCCCCCCCCCCCTTTTCCTCCCCCATTAATATTTT
>NW_015505710.1:396742-411397 GCF_001515645.1 Sinocyclocheilus grahami | reverse complement strand
CCCAGCCCCCCCCCCCCCCCCCATTTGTTCCTGCTAATTAATGACTGTGGTGCTAATTAAAAGCCAGGCAACACTCAATACATTCTGGGTCCTTGAGAAATATTAACTTTTTTTTTTTTGCAGGTCTCAGAGACTAATGAATATTCCATTGCAAAATTTCCAAGGAAAATTATAGGGTTGGGAGGAATATGAAAGTGAATATGTTGAAAGAAGACAACATATACTATATAGGCCTGTATTATACAGAAGAAATTAATGATTTCACACAGGGGGGTCCTGTAACATGACAGGGCCTCATGGAGTAAAGAAAAAAGAATAGAACATTAGAAATGAAAGGTTTGACCATAGCCTAGTCAATTAAAAGACATTGTCACACCCGTCCGAGATGTGTTTCAGTATTTCATGTTAAAATAACCGCAACACTATACTATGTGCACAAGAGAGAAGAAAAGCTTTGTATGAAAGAAAAGGCCTCTGCTTTGGCCATATGCTGAGCAACAGGAAGCCTCCTACTGCGTTAAACATGTATCATCATTCCCCATAAATCAAGCCTGTGAACAAAATGTCTGTGCGGGGCAAGATAAAAGGAGGCAAGCAGCCCAAATGTGGTCTCTTGGGTACAGTTCCACACCTTCACCTCTTTCCTTCCATTCCCCACATTTTAATTGCCACTGTTTGCCAATTGCCACAGCTCATACTGTGCCCATAATGACTGTTCCTCACAATGCTGCCATAGCACTTGATCTCTCTTTTAATGATCCTCCTTCTGTAAATTTGTACTGCATTAGTTTCTTATCTTACAGATCTTTATCAGCTTCACTTGCCTGTGGACACATTAATTGGGGAGAGATTAATTGACCACAGATCCTTAGGCATGACCTATGCGCTATGTAAAGCACAGAGTCGCCCATTTGCACCACTGATTTGATTACTGACTCACAGCCCTCTATAGCTCCTTGTGTGCAATTAGCGTAAAATCTTTACTAATGACACACATGACAGTTACATTCAATTAGTTGTATGCAGATTTCTACTATAGAGCGAGGAGTCATAATTGTTAACATCAGATTGGACAAGGGTGTACAAATTATATCACTGTAATGCTATTTATTGGAAACACTTTTATAATTTTTATATAAGTCTTTTATAATTTCTGTGTAAATCATTCGTAAAATCATGTTTATGTAAATTGGCACATTAACAATTTACGCAAGAATGGTTTTATGAACAATTTACATAGAAATGTGTTCTGCTTGCATTCCATGAATGAGGCCCAATGAATATTTGTTACTGTTGGTAAGTTTAGGATTTTGGGGTTTGAGTGAGAAAAGAAAATTATTCAAATGTATTCAAAATTATTCCATTTCATCTGTTTGCTGTGGTTCTTCTGGTAATAAGGGAAAAAATCTAGAATGATACAGAAAGTAAGTCTGTTCCATGAGCACAGGAACACATTTGTAACAGTGCTTAATTTGTACATGATAAAAAGACAGGCTGTTACACTAAAAACAATTCACTTCAGAGAACTCAAGGCTTGGAAAATGTAGCGAATTATACTAGGTAGATTGATAGAATTATCACCCAGGACTGGGACTTTCATTCTTTTTTATCACTCTGCTTGTTGTGTTTGCGAGTTCCTGACAGACCGTCAGTCTGTCCGTTAGTGGTGGCAATGAATCGTGCAGATTACAGATTATTTTTATGCCAGTAGGTGGTGACAAGTGCCTGTCTTTAGATAAATTAAATAATTAATTCAACGGATTCATTCAAAAAACGTAATCATTCTGGAAGAATACAAGCAGCGGTCTTTTATTAGTGAATCATTCAATCATTCATTCAACCAATTTATTCAAAACATTGATTCATTCTGGGACAAAACACCACTACTGTTTATGATGCAATGGGTCTACTACGGCCTTGTTTCAAACTGCTGTTGTTGGTGAAGCAAAAATATATTGCCTAAGGGTGTTTTCACACCTTGGTTCACACCAATCACTCTCAGATTCAAACCAAAATAATCAGCCCAAGATTGCCTGAATGAGGTAGTCACAGCCCAATTGAAAACTAAGTCTGGAGCAGTTGCTTGTGGTAAGAAAGCAATCTGATCCAATGGACCAACGAAATAAGATATATTATAATTCATAATATTATAATGTGGGTGAGCAGATTTCTTATTTCAGTTGAAAACAAAAGAGCTGCTCTTCTCATTGCTTTTCTCCAAAACAGGTGCATTGCAAGAATGCTGTCTAGACGGAGCCTTCATTCCCGCTCTAACTGTATTAATATATTACAATTTAAGTCCTTCTTTCGGAACAAAGCAAATATCTATAGTTGTGAAAATGGCATGAAAAGTAAGCAATATCATATGGTAACTATAAATAGCTCAGAGAAAGCTGCTGATCCAGGCAAATACTCTATATTTATTTTTGTATATAATGTAAAAAAAGAGCAAAGATCCCATCTTTAAAATGTATTTATTTTTCAGTTGGGAACTTCGAAACATACAGCCTAAGCAATATGCAGCATTAAATTGAGCTCTTGATCCTCTGTAAAAGGATGAAATGTGCTGTACAACCAACAAAGGCTTATGCTATCTGTTGAGGCTCGTGTACATGGCATATGCATGTGCACTGTTTGTACTCTGCCATTTAGAGCCAGGGACATTTTCCTTTGTCACATTGCTCTCCTGACTCAACTAGCTGAAAGCGGTATTAGCCTCCAGTGTCTTTGAAAAGTCAAGAAGTGAGGGAAAAATTAGGATAAAGTGATGACAGGATGGGGAGAGAGGGAAAGAGTGAGAAAGGCAGAAACACATGGGCAGTTACATGAGCAAGAGAGCTGGAGAGAGAGCAAACAGCTTGGCTTGGAGGGACATGGCATACATATGTCTTATATAAAAGACAAGCATTTCATTTCCATATTTAGTGAACACAGATAGATCTTATTCAAGCAGTTAGGGCTTTGCTGAGGTAGAAAATCAGCAAACTCGCTGTGCCCATGTACTTCCAAATCAATCTACTGCCATCTGCAACAGATGCATGACATGGCACATGTGGATTTCCCATATGATTTCCAGAAAAGCCTTGAACATTTTTCACTCTGATTGGCTTATCCATGTCTTGGAGTTTCATTGTTGTGAAATGCACAGGGACCAGCCTGGCCCCTAAAACGTGTTTTAATTAGAGTGACCTAAAGGATTTAAAGGAATATTCCAGGTTCAATTTAAGTTAAGCTGAATCGAAAACACTTGTGACAGTGTTGATTACCACAAAAAAATAATTTCCAGTTGTCTGTTTTCTAGTAAAAAAAAAAACTTGCCTTGATTACAGTAAGGTTATCACGGTTTCAGTTCAGTTTGGAATTAGCTCCATTCCCTGTCCGCATTTGTCACTATGGTTTGTGATTTGATTTGCTATCATGTTCTCATGTTATCATGTTTTTTTCTTTTCAGCTTTTTATTTTTATTTCAGTTTACTAACTGTCTTTCTTTTCTTTCTTTTCTTTTTCTCAAATCAGGTGTAAAGAGGGTTTCCAGGGCATTCGTTGTGACCAGTTCCTGCCCAAGACTGATTCCATCCTGTCTGATCCAAGTGAGTGCTCTTGCATTTTGCTTTAATAAATCAGATGCATGTAAACACATACATTTTTACTCTGCTGTGTCTGAAGTTAATAGAAAATACCACATGTACAGTCTATGTATTATACTGTCCTTTTGAAATTGTTTCCAGTGTACAGGCTCACGGATGTGAACAGAGAGAAATGGCTATATAACTTTCAGCTTCTAACCTAAATTAATGCTTAACCTCTGTGGACCATAATGCATTTATGCATTCATTTGCCAATAACAACAAGGCTTTGCAGTTTGCAGTCTTACAGACACTGTTGTCATAGAAACCTTGTCATTACTAAAATGTCATCACATATTCATATTTTCCTGACAGGAACAGATTTCTAGATTTTCCCACCCACTCAGCTAATGGACGTATATTCACACGCTTCTACCAAACCTGAATGTCTCTTTTCTGAATGATGTATACCATATTATTGATTAAGGTAGTGAGTGTGTGCTCTTGCATGCATACATTGTGTGTGTGTGTGTGTGTGTGTGTGTGTGTGTGTGTGTGTGTGTGTGTGCGTTTTTGTGACAAATGAGGACATACATTTGTATAATGACAAAGGTATGACGTAGGTATTACAAGGAGAAGGTGACTTTTCGGGACATTACCCCATGTCCCCACTTTTCAAAACGCTTATAAATCACACAGAATGGAGTGTATTGAAAATCTGAAATAGCACAAAGTTTCCTGTGAGGGGTAGGTTTAGGGTTAGGGTTGGTGTAGGGCAATAGAATATATGGTCTGTACAGTATAAAAACCATTACGCCTATGGGATGTCCCCAGTTTTCACAAAAACAAACCTGTGTGTGTGTGTGTGAGCATGTACCCTCTTAAAAATAAAGGTGCTTCACGATGCCATAGAAGAACCTTTTTGTCTAAATGGTTCCATAAAGAACCTTTAACATCTGACGAACCTTTCTGTTTCACAAAAGGTTCTTTGTGGCGAAAGAAGGTTCTTCAGATTATAAAAAGGTAAGAAAGAGATGGTTTTTTTAAAGAACCTATGACTGAGTGGTTCTTTGTGGAACCAAAAATGGTTCTTCTATGGCATCGCTTGAAGAACCTTTTGAGGCACCTTTATTTTTAAGAGTGTATAGGTAATGATTGGGTGCAGTGTGTAAGCCCAATTAATGAGTCACAAATGAAGCATGATTATGAGGGGTTCTGTTTGTTGACCTTCTCGTACAGATCTATCAGCACCGTTTTATATGAAGGATAATAAAATGAGCTGCTCAAGAATTTGCCGTGTACACATGGTAATTGGTGAATCCTACCAGCTGAGAATGCAAAGTACACACCCTTCTACTGAAAAAAAACCAACGCATATACTGTACATCCACACTCATATGCCCACATATCACAGGCTAACATTCATGTTTCATATCCAGAAAAGGTATTAGTACAGCACATTGATCTATTTTATCATATAAACTCATATTTCTGCATATTATAAGATATAGAAAATAAAATTAAATATTTAAAAAATAAAAATATATATTATGTAATAAAAAAAAAATGTCCTCAGTATAACAGATCAGAAAGACACATTTTCCTGATCTGTTATACTATACTATACTTTTTTTTATTTCTTATATATATATATATATATATATATATTTAAGATGTTTATTTTTCCCAATTTCATTTTTTAAAATTTCCACCCAATTTCCATTCCATAAGCTTACATTTCTTTATGCTTCTAACGCTCTAAAGGAATTGTAAAATATCAGGTTACAGTGCTAGCATGCCCAGAAAATCTGCATGGGACAATTTCTCATCTTGTAGGCCTTGATTTTGAGAGCTAGAATGCATAGGAGCATACAGTAACTCCACCACTGAAATCCAATTCCAAAAACCCCATTTACACACAAAGGAAGCATGTTTGTGTTGAAAAAAAGGCAATGACTTAATTAAAATATTTACTTTGCAGCTATATTTATCTATATACATTAGGGTGTGTGGCATTGTTCATAAACATTGAATTTTGCTCTGTTCTGTTCTGTTTATGTTTCTTCTACTTCACTTGAAGGTTAATGAACAACACTGTAATCTTCTGAATGGCACCATGACAGAGTTTGGCACAGATTTGCACTGCAAGTCTGCCAAGTTTTAGCCACTTCTTATCACTTTTGGCATAGAGACAAGGAGCCACCTATTGGGGAAACGAAAAATAGAATTAAGCACAGCAGAGTAACCAATTTCAAACATGTCACAATAGCAAATTGTGAATAATGAGCTTACCACTCAATTTAGACAATAATAGCTCTGTTGAAGGATAATTTAGTGTCCTGACAAATGGATAAAAAAAATAATAAAACCCAGTGAAATAAAAGCCACGCGCATATTTTATGTTAGCCAACTAGACACGACACATCATTTTGTACATGTGACCTTCCACATACAGGTCACATACAGGATGACTTACTGTGCTTTTACACCTCTTACATTTCTGTAATCTCACTGGTATCCCTTCTGTTCAGATGTTACTCTTGCCTTTTCAGATTCACACAATCTTCATCAGTTCAGAAACAAAAGTAGACAGGCTTTCAGTGTTTAAAATTTGAGATGCCAGTAATGGGTTCACTGACAGGACAGGCAAACACATAGCCAAAGTCTCTCCTGTACCGCCGCTCTTAAAAGCAACATTCAGAGAGGAGAGGGACACCCAGGATCACTGTGTCCTTGAGTTACACAGCCATGACTTTCATCATATATTTTTAAGCTCTTTCCCTTTCTGTTGTGTCTCTATCCCTCCATATTCTAGCTCATTTTCTTCATGGGTAACAATTACAACAATACCCTTTAAGGATATTTCACCAAAAAAAGAGATTTCTGTCATAATTTATTTACCCTCATGTCATCCCAAGCCTGCATAAAATACAAAAGAAGAATGTTCCAAATGATTTTTGTCCATACAGTGAAAACAACATTGGGTCCCTTTTGCTTTTATTTTTATTTTTTGCATGTGTTTGACAGTAGAAATAAAGTAATGCAGGTTTAAAGTAAATGATTTTAAAATTTTGGGTGAGTGATCTATTCCTTTAAATATTATTTTTGGGAAGCATTTTCAATTTAGCTAAAGTACATTTTGAAGGGAAAAAATTATACTTTTTAAACTTCATGAAGACCTTATTTATAAGGTCGACATTACTAAAAACATTCTGGATTAAATTCAAGTTAAGCTTGAAAAAATCTGTGACCTGTGGTTTATTACCAGAGAAGAGAATTTCAGCTCATCCCTCAGTTTGTCAAATAGAACAGGTAATGCATTTATAGTAATGCACTTACAATAAAAGCCTAAGAGGCAAGATAGTCTGAGGGTTTGAAAGCAGTGTATTTTTGTTAAAGCACATTTATTAATTTTTTTGTTTTTTTATTTCAGATGCAATGTTGTCTAAGTTGTCTTTTTTGGGATGGGGATGCTTTTCTAGGTGGAGGCTCAGAAGTTATATAATTTCTTTGGGTAGAGTTGCAGTTTATGAATAGTTATGTGCCATCTGTTCCTGGTATCTTCCCAGGGTAAGATTCGGTGAAGTTAG
This sequence comes from Sinocyclocheilus grahami, assembly GCF_001515645.1. Taxonomy (NCBI): domain Eukaryota; kingdom Metazoa; phylum Chordata; class Actinopteri; order Cypriniformes; family Cyprinidae; genus Sinocyclocheilus; species Sinocyclocheilus grahami. The sequence continues at coordinate 404,241 of NW_015505710.1, read as the reverse complement.
ACACACTTATCTTCCAACTGCATTTTTCTGCCTTTTGCTTACATCCAACCATTTCATTATGTCTCACAGCGTCATGTACTGTATATTCATCAGAGTACCTGACCCAAGGTCAAGAAGAACATAATATGCTGAATTATTACAGTCATTTCTAGGATAGCACTAAGATCAAGCAGCCAAAGCCAAACATTTGCAAGACAAAACACCACATGCTTGCACTCCAAGTGAATTAAGAAAGAATAAAATGTTCTTTTTGTCCATTTCATTGGAGGATAATGCCAGACATGCTATTTGAAACGTGCATGTAGTCTCTATCGGTGACCTCTCTGAATACGTTTTTTTTTTCATTGTGTTGAGTCTGCAAGATCAAAATCTCCTATATGGAACAAATTAATTTCCATCTGTAGTTGAAGCTAAACTAAAATGACTCTCGCTGTCTTGATCTACCATCAGTTCTTGATCCATTTGATGGAAAGAAGTGCACATTATAAAGGCAAATATACCTTTTCCCCTTCACAGTAGATAGGACAAAATGAGGAGTTTTGTCTTAAAGCATCAGATATTTTATGTGCTCTTGGAGCATCATTTGCAGTTGTGCATTTTAAAGAGACAAAACACATGAACCTGGTTTTATTTATCTTTTCACCTTTCTTGATCATTGTTGTTTGTCTACAGTTACCACACATTGAATAGCAAGTAATATTCAAGCAGTGTTCATTTTTACAGTTGAATCATAGTTTCTGCCTTTATATTTGATGACAAAAATATACTTCACCCCTGTGGCTTAGAAAAGAAAATATCTCGCATAATCTTGCCCCTTCAAGACTTTGACGCACTGAGGGTTTCAAAATGTTATTAATGTAGTTTACCCAATTGTTACTTAAATATTTCTCTCTGACTCCTCATCGTTTGACTTTTTCAAAACAAAATATGCATGTAATTTGATAGTGTCTGTTTTGCCTTTCATCATCACACAAACTGGGCAACGATGAGGCAATTGCAGCATCATTGGTGCAACACACTAATGGACTGCAGTCTCTAGAGCCAATTTACCTTACCGTGTGGGAAAGTGTAACACAAGCATAAAGGGAAATTTAATACTGATTGCTGCAATTCATCTGTTGAGGCCCAGTGTAATTCTGCTTGTTCACACTTGTAAAATATGTATCCAGGTCTGAGGTAATGCTTTTGGATGGGTCATTTACAGTGAGATCTAGATCTTGTCAGCCCACTTCATAGTGAAAAATATGTGAATTGTATGCTGATTGATTTCTACTATATATTGTCACCATGTTCTCTTGCGTTACAGTTTCCTTGGCAACCTGCCATGTAGGCAGGGTTATAAGATAAAATGCATGTAGCGAAGCTCAGTTTTAACCTGTTGAGCTTCTATTAACTACCTGCCTGAAGACGGTCATCTTTTTGCATTTTCCTATGATAACTCAATTTAGCATCCATCTGGCAAAAATTCCGGTAAATGTCAAGAGTGTTCAATGCATCTGATTTTCAGAAATCATGTACAACGTGATTTATGCACTCAGGGTTTAATACACATCACCACTTTGTGCTGCGCACATTTCTATTCGGCTTGATTGACAGCGACCTATTAGCTCTCAATTCCACGCACCTCCGAAGAGACCTGCTGTTTATTTGTGGAGTTATCTGTTTGTTATTGTTACTTTTAGGGCCTCCTCCTAATTTCAAAGCTTTACGAGAAAAGATGCCTCATTTTGGTTGCCCAGATTCCCTGCTGATCACAGTATCTGTTTACTGAAAAGTGAGTCCGTGGTTATTAGCAGTCTCTTTGTGATGATGGCTCTGCCAAAGGCAGCAGGTGAGAGGGGGTAAGTAATTGTCAGACTTGCTGATTAGAGTGGGTTCTCACAGCCTTTGGGCTCCTTATATTTGAATGATTTCGGCTACAAGAGCTTCTTGTCATCATTTCAGCCTCTCTGACTAGATGACAGTGTCATTGGCCTTTTGTAACTTTTCATTTAAAGGGCAAGTCACAGGCATGATTAGTTACCAAAGACAATGGCATCATGTTCATTCGTGATTCTCTGTGTAGCAGATTATGTAAATCGAGCTGATATAATTTCTATGCAATCACTAGGAAATGTCACACTCACTATTAGAGGCGGGAATCTTTAGATACCTTGGGATTTGATTCAATTTTGAGTCAAAATTCAATTCCAAATGATTCTCGATTAATTTCTCAATTGACATCAATTTAAAAGGAGCCATGTATTCTTATAAACAGCATAGAAAATATGTAAATATTATATTTTTTATTATGTTTTATATTATATTATGTTTTAGCTGTACCTGATTGGTTTTTCAAGGACTAACATTTTCGCATTTAAATGAAAACATCCCAGGTTACGTATGTAACCATGGTTCCCTGAGGGAACGAGATGCTGCGTCGGAAAACGCTAGGGGAACGCCTTCAGCGATACCAAGCTCTGAATCATATGTGTAATCAGTCCAATGGATGGGTGAGACATCAGAGGCGGGTGACGTCATGACCAGGAAGCTTTAAATGCACGTGAGGTGCAGCCGGCGCTAGCTTCTTAGGAGTGAAGCAAGCTCTAGCAGGGATGCCGAAAGTATGGACTTGCGACGCAGCATCTTGTTCCCCTTCGGGAACTCGAGCTGCGTCGGAAAGCACTAGGGGAACGAGAAGTCCACATCACCAGACTTGCAAATCCCTGCCTAGTGTGGAAGAGCACAACTATGGCAAGAGAACAGAGGGGCCTGGAGTGGCTCGCAAATCTAGGTCATAGAACCTGATGAACGTTAAGGGCGTAGACCATCCTGCAGCGTTGCAGATGTCCTGCATAGGAACTCCTGCTAGAAAGGCCTTGGAGTCCGCCACACTTCTTGTTGAGTGAGCCTTGACCCCCAATGGTGAGGGGAGATCAGAGGACTCATAGGCAACAGTAATGGCATTCACTATCCACCGGCTGAGGGTCTGTTTGGAAGCAGGATGCCCTCTCTTAGGGGGACCATAGCACACAAGCAGCTTTTCCGCCTTTCTCCACAGGGCAGCTCTGTGGACGTATGCATCCAGTGGACACATATAAAATAAGCTTCTGCTGGTCAGGCTCCCTAAAGGGAGGAGGATAAAAAGCCTGGAGTACGACAGGCCGTGGTGTAGAGGAGGGGACCTTAGGGACATACCCTGCACGAGGGTATAAAAAAATTTGGCCAGACCGGGCGCAAGGTCGAGATAGGAAGGAGCCACAGAAAGGGCCTGCAGATCCCCAACTCTCTTTAGAGAAGATATAGCTAAGAGAAACACAATCTTTAATGTAAGAAGACGATCTGATATCTCCTCGATAGGCTCAAAAGGAGGCCTAGAGAGAGCTTCTAACACCACAGCGAGGTCCCAAGGAGGCACACAAGATCGTACCTGATGCCTCAGCCTCATCACACCGCGGAGGAAACGTGTAACCAGGGGGTCCTTGCCCACTGAGTGACCATCAAGAGGGGCGTGGTAGGCCGCTATAGCCGCCACGTAGACCTTCAGGGTGGAGTGGGTTAACCCCACAGAGAAATGGGCCTGCAAAAACTCCAGCACTGTACCAATCGGGCAGTTAACTGGGTCAAGCAGGTGGTCTCCGCACCATTAAGTGAAGAGTCTCCACTTCAGGGTGCACAGTTTCCTCGTTAAGGGAGCTCTAGATTGGAGGATGGTCTTAACAACCTCGGTTGAGAGACCAGAGGCTATGAGTTCTGCCCCCTCAGGGGCCACACCCACAGCTTCCACAACTCTGGGCGGGGGTGAAAGATCATACCCTCCGCCTGTGAGAGGAGATCCCTCCTGATGGGAATCTCCCATGGAGTGCCGTCGAGGAGAGAAATCAGGTCCGAGAACCATACTCGGCCTGGCCAGAACGGGGCTACTAGCAATAGACGGACCCCGTCCCGACGCACTCTCTCTAGAACTCCCGGGAGCAGAGCGATCGGGGGAAAGGCATACAGACGAAGCCTCGGCCAAGTCTGTACCATAGCATCCAGCCCCAGTGGAGCTGGATGAGTCAGAGAGAACCAGAGGGGACATTGAGATGTCTGACAGGTCGCAAACAAGTCCACATGAGCTTGGCCAAAAACTCTCCATATCTGCTTCACCACCTTGGGGTGAAGCATCCATTCCCCGGGCCTCGGCCCCTGCCTCGACAGGATGTATGCTCCCATATTGAGATGTCCAGGAATGCCCCGGGCCCCAGGCCTCGGCCCCTGCCTCGACAGGATGTCTGCTCCCATGTTGAGATGCCCAAGAATATGAACTGCCCTCAGCGAGAGGAGCTTGCCCTGGGACCACACAAGGATCTGATGCGCCAGCTTGTATAAGGGGCGCGAACGTAGACCTCCCTGGTGGTTGATATAAAAGACCACCGCTGTGTTGTCGGTGCGCACCAACACATGGCGATCTCTTAGGTCTGGAAGAACGTGTTTGAGGGCTCGAAACACGGCCAGGATCTCCAGGCAATTGATGTGCCATGTGAGATGGCGACCACTCCACAGACCGCGCGCAGGGTGGCCACTCATGACTGCTCCCCAACCGGTGAGGGACGCGTCCGTCAAATATGTTCCCAGCACCGGGCCCTGAGACAATAACCAAGGTTTCCGCCACATGTCTAAGGCACGTAGTCAAGTCACCTGCTTGACAGTGAGTGACCGGCCTTCTCTGACTCCCATGACTGCAGTGAGGATTGACTCGATCAGAGCAAGAGCCTGCATCGTGGGCGAATCCCACACCACGCCCAGATAAGTGGTCCTCTGTAATGGAGAAAGCACACTTTTCTTGGCGTTTAGTCTTAACCCCAACTTTCCCATATGAGTGAGAACGACATCTCGATGCCGAACCGCCATCTGCTCTGATTGAGCTAAAATCAACCAATCGTCGATGTAATTGAGGATCCGGACGCCCTGGAGTCGCAGAGGAGCCAGAGCAGCATCCACACACTTCATGAAAGTACGGGGTGAGAGTGCTAGGCCGAAGGGAAGGACCTGATATTGGTAAGCTTTGCCCCTGAAAGCAAACCTCAGGAACTTCCTGTGACTGGGAAGGATGGAGACATGGAAATAAGCATCTTTTAGATCTTTCATGGCAAACCAGTCCTCGGACCTGATCTGAGACACGACCTGTTTGACAGTGAGCATTTTGAACTTCAGACGCATGACTGAGCGGTTCAATAGCTGCAGATCTAAAATTGGACGCAACCCTCCATCCTTCTTTGGAACGATGAAGTACCGGCTGTAGAACCCGGACTCCCTGTCGAGAGGAGGGACCACCTCGATGGCCTCCTTCCTCAAGAGAGTATTGACTTCTTGTTCTAATACCAGAGCCTGCTCTGGGCCCACTAATATGAGAAAAACCCGTTTGAAAGGTGGCGGCGGAGCGCCGAACTGAATGCGATAGCCTCTTTCTACAGTTTGCAGGACACATTGAGATACATTTGGCAGTAGTTTCCATGCTGCTATATAATCTACTAAGGGAACCAGTCTCTCGAGACTGGCCTCTGGTGTATTTGGAGCTGCTAGCTGGGTGCCCTGAAGTGGTGGACTGGCAGGAGATCGCTGAGCTAGCTGCTCGAGAGACCCCCGAAGGGGTGGCGAGGCTCTCGGCTCCGCTAAGTTCCCGGGCAGAAAATACAGAGAGAAACCTTCGCTGGAGACCGCTGCACCCTGGAACACTGGCAGGGGTGGCAGAACGGTCTCCTGAGGGCGCTGAGCAGAGACGGACACCGTGTAATGTGGTGTACCCCGCTCTTCCCCAGTAGGGGCCACCCTCAGCAGTCCTGGGCTTAGGTCTGTCAGGACCGCTTCGTCGAGGGTTTCCTCGACTGAAGCATGACCCTCAGATCAGGCCTCGCCTTAGAAGCCCCCGATTTAGAGCGCCGCCGTCCTCGGTCCCGCTGCGGGGGAGCGCGAGAGGCAACGCTCTGTTTTTGTACCTCCCTATATGAGGAGCTGGTACCCAGCTGGGGCTGCTCCTGACCAGCAGCCCCCAGAGCTATAGAACAGTGAGGGAGAAACCGCTGGAATGCTGCCGCCTGTTTACGAGCCTCCTGGTATCTGTCGACGACGGAATTGACGGCATCGCCGAACAGACCAGAAGGTGCAAGCGGGGCATCCATAAGGCAGATCTTGTCCTTCTCTTTCATATCAGACAGGGTCAACCATAAATGCCTCTCTGCTGCCACCAGAGCTGCCATGGACCGCCCAATAGCACGGGCGGTCTCCTTGGTGGCGCGAAGAGCTAAATCAGTGGTTCTCCTTAGTTCTAAGATATCATCTGCTTTAACTTGCTCGCCTTCATCTAGCTCTTTTAGCAGGTCGGCTTGGTACACCTGTAACACCGACATAGTGTGCAGACACGCACCAGCCTGACCCGCTGCTGAGTACCCCTTGCCCACCAGCGCTGGAGTGGTTTGCAGCGGCTTGGAGGGCAAGACCGGAGCCTTCAGAGACGATGCCGCGCCGGGTGACAGATAACTCGCAAGCGTCTGCTCTACCCGGGGCATCGCTCTGTAAACGCATTCACTCAACCCCGCCACATTTCCATAGTGATCAGAGGCGGGGATGAATAAGCGGGTTGAGAATGGTTTCTTCCACAATCTCGACACCTCGGTGTGGAGATCGGGAAAAAACGGTAGGCTCCGGCGTGGAGGTAGTGACTTAGCCTGCAGAAAGCGTTCATCGAGTTTGCTTTTCTGCGGTTCAGCCTGTTTCTCTGCGAGCCACTCAATGTTCAGCTTTGCAACCGCACGAGTAACTACCTCCAATAGCTCCTCATATTGTGGGCATTGAGGGGACGAATCCTCGACGCTCTCCACATCAACCTCCTCAGTGGAAGATAGGAGAAGCGCTGAGCCTGCTCTCCGGGGGGAAGTAGCCGCAGAACGGGCTTCCGATCCCAGCGAGCGGGCAGAGGATCTGGCAGGTGAGGAAGAAGATAGGGACTCGCCCGTCTCCATTCCCTCCACCAGATCCAGCTGCAAACCCCATGAGTGGAACGCTGATGAAGGCTCCCTCCTCAAAGAGAGCCTTCCGGGAGCGAAGCAAGCGCAGTGGCAACTGCTCACAATGCGGACAGTCGGCCCTCTCGAGAGCCGACGCCACGTGCTCCACTCCCAAGCAGACCACGCACAAAATGTGTGTATCCCCGCTCGTGATGTAGCATGAGCAAGGAGGAACAGTCTGTTACACAATCTGCTTTCACCCTTTTTCGTCTTTAGTTTAGACATCTTCTGCTGGAGCTTATAATTTTGAATACTTGTGCAACTTTTTGGACAGACAACAATAAATAAGACTCACAGAACATAGATTGTGACCGACACACACATAGAGCTTTGCTGAATGACAGAAAGCTAGCGCCGGCTGCACCTCACGTGCTTTTAAAGCCTCTGACGTCTCGCCCATCGATTCGACTGATTACACATGATTCAGAGCTTGGTATCGCTGAAGGCGTTCCCCTAGCGTTTTCCGACGCAGCT
>NW_015505710.1:389185-396603 GCF_001515645.1 Sinocyclocheilus grahami | reverse complement strand
CCCGTCTCCATTCCCTCCACCAGATCCAGCTGCAAACCCCATGAGTGGAACGCTGATGAAGGCTCCCTCCTCAAAGAGAGCCTTCCGGGAGCGAAGCAAACGCAGTGGCAACTGCTCACAATGCGGACAGTCGGCCCTCTCGAGAGCCGACGCCACGTGCTCCACTCCCAAGCAGACCACGCACAAAATGTGTGTATCCCCGCTCGTGATGTAGCATGAGCAAGGAGGAACAGTCTGTTACACAATCTGCTTTCACCCTTTTTCGTCTTTAGTTTAGACATCTTCTGCTGGAGCTTATAATTTTGAATACTTGTGCAACTTTTTGGACAGACAACAATAAATAAGACTCACAGAACATAGATTGTGACCGACACACACATAGAGCTTTGCTGAATGACAGAAAGCTAGCGCCGGCTGCACCTCACGTGCTTTTAAAGCCTCTGACGTCTCGCCCATCGATTCGCCTGATTACACATGATTCAGAGCTTGGTATCGCTGAAGGCGTTCCCCTAGCGTTTTCCGACGCAGCTCGAGTTCACGAAGGGGAACTGCTAATCAGTTACTTCCCATAGTATTGCAAAATCTTGCCAAATTCTGTGATTTTTTTTATTACTTTTTTTGCCATGCTAAAATAGCGTCTTCTGTTCAGTGTAAATCAAATGTCATTCTGCCTTTTTGTCTTTGACTGTTAAACATATTTGAAGGCTCCAGCATGTGTGTGTCTGTTTGTGTGTGTGTAATGCGTTAAATATATTTATTATTGTGTTATATATATTCTGCTTAAATTGTGCCGTTTTCGCTATATATATATGTGACGTGACATTTGGCCAAGTATGGTGACCCATACTCGGAATTAGTATATATATATATATATATATATATATATATAGTTTATAAATAATGAGTGTTGTTGTTATTATCAATTCTGAATATTAAATTTTGTGGTTCACTCCAGAATTGCGTGATGCATCATTGAACTAAATCTACAGAATCCCTTCCTTTACTCGCTATCTCAGAAAGTTTAAAATATCAAGTTCACTTTGTAACTAACACTCTCATCTTGCCTCATCTCATCTGTTCAAGGTTTTTACACACCTCTGCAGCTTTTCAGATCTGTCTGCACTGGCAGACCTCCTCTCATTTCACAGTGCTGGGTTCTGTCAGTTCTCTGGCCTCCTTAGTGTCTAAACATTATGAGGCTCTATTTTAATAATTCTTCCTAAGCCTCTCAATCTCCCCAGTGTCCCTTAGTCTGTCAATCAGCCTCGTAGGCATCCTCTCCTCACCTTTATTCACAAGCCATGAGCACTTCAGAGTTATTACCCATAATTCCCTGGGAGGAACACAGCATCATCCTTACAATGACAAACAATGGGGTGCTGAGAAAGTGCTGACAGGTACAGTCTTTCTGGCGGTTCATAAAATAATTGTGTAACTCTGATGTAACATGAATAGCAAAGGAAAGTAAAGACAGAAGGGAAGGGAGGAGAAAAGGACAGTAATTGGTTCTATCCTGCTGCGTCTGTCCACCAGCTGCCTCTGCGTATCCAATGATCAATTCCACCTCAGAATACTGGACAAACTTTGCCATTTCACTTGTAATGGCAGCCGTTACAGCAAATGTCTCATTGTTACTACTTAAACTGATGGTAATACTGACCACGAAGTGAAAATAAAGGTCATGGCAGTGCTTCAGCAGAAGACGTTACGCTTGCATGGCTTTAATGGTAGTAGATTGATGAAAATGGATATCATAATGGCTCATTCTAGCACATTTGAAGACGCTGAGAGCGTCTGATACCCTCGCTCAATAAAGAGACATACAGTACAATGATTATATCAAATGTGAACAAGCCATACTTGCTTCTAACTTTGTTTGCTCATATTGGAGCACAACTTACACAGTTAGCCTGTGTTTGCTGAATATAACTCAAAATGTTCTGTGGACAATGTTTTCGAGAGTATCATAGCATAAAACTAGATATCCTCTATATTAAACATGGCCTATTGCTTTTCATAGATTCCTCTGATCCTATTTGAAGACCACAGGCCACAAATCATTTTACTCAACCATATCCTTAGCATAGCTCTAGTTGAACATGACCTATGAGCCAGTGAGAGACCATTTTGCACCCGCTATAGTCATTATTCATGACTGTCGAGATCCCATAGCCCTGCCTGTTCTCATCGCATACAGCTGTCCAATTTAGACATAGCATTTTTTTTCCTGTCTGTGTCGTCCACAGGTATGTCATGAAACTGTCTCAAATGCTTGAGAAAATATCCTTGAGACCGATTGTAGCCTTAGGCAGCTATACTGATGAGTCACCCACATCCAGTCTGCCCACAAAGACCTGTGTGTGTGTGTGTGTGTGCATTTGCCTGCAAAAACATGGAAAAAGAAAGACAGATAAAGTGCTGTTTGACATCAGACCCTAATGTTGATTGACAGGTGGGTATTACAGGAGTCCACCTGTAAAACTGACTCATCAACTTTGGTTAACTTTTAGTGAACTTTTTATTAAGTCTCTAACTTGAACGTTAATAGGAACTGTTGTTCACACAACTTATAGATAAAATCCTGACTGCCTTCATGAAATTAAATTAGTGCTGCAGGTGCTTTGTGCTTCAGTGTATTTATTTGGAATTGGATGCAGAAGATGTTTACCAGTAATGGGTTTCAATAATCTCTGAGGCAGAGGATCTCAACCTTGGGGTTACAGCCCCACATTGGCTCACCAAAGATTCAGATTGTGTGTGTGTGTGTGTGTGTGTGTGTGTGTGTGCATTTGCCTGCAAAAACATGGAAAAAGAAAGACAGATAAAGTGCTGTTTGACATCAGACCCTAATGTTGATTGACAGGTGGGTATTACAGGAGTCCACCTGTAAAACTGACTCATCAACTTTGGTTAACTTTTAGTGAACTTTTTATTAAGTCTCTAACTTGAACGTTAATAGGAACTGTTGTTCACACAACTTATAGATAAAATCCTGACTGCCTTCATGAAATTAAATTAGTGCTGCAGGTGCTTTGTGCTTCAGTGTATTTATTTGGAATTGGATGCAGAAGATAGTAATGACATTCAGTAATCTCTGATGCAGAGCTTCTCAACTTTGGGGTTACAGCCCCACATTGGCTCACCAAAGATGCAGATGGGGGTTTCAGAAGGTTGTATATTTTAAAAAGCACACATGTATGTACAGTCAAACCAAAAATTATTCAGACACCAGATATAATTTTTTATATTTATTTTTACTAGTGAGTGCAGGACACTATAGTTCATTTATGTAAGTGAGGATAGCAAAATAAAGTAAACTGTGACATATACCCAAAAACACTTCATACATTGGACTACCAGTAAAACTGATAAAAATTTGGGACCAAAAATTATTCAAACACTTTGACCTGACCATGTTTTGCTTAAAGGGTTAGTTCACCAAAAAATGAAAATTAGCCCATGAATTACTTACCCTCAAGGCATCTTAAGTGTATATGGCTTTCTTCTTTCAGACGAATCCAGTCGGAGTTATATAAAAAATTGTCTATGATCTTCCAAGCTGTTTAATAGCAGTCAGCGGGTGTTGCAGTGCATCAGTCCAAAAGAAGTTAAATAAAGCACATCCATCCATAATAAAAAAGTGCCTCACATGGCTCCGGGGGGTGAAAAAAGGCCTCCTGTAGCAAATCGATGCGTTTTTGTAAGAAAAATAAGCATATTTAAAACATAATAATCACATTAATCTAGCTTGCGCTCACTGTTGTACACAGAAGCAGCTCCGGGCGGATGACGTAGGACATCAGCATTGCACATGCGCCACTCAGAAGTGACGAATGCAGAAGAGCAGGGGAGAGATCAAAACAAAACAATGGTCAGGAATTAGAAGTACACAGCAAGGATTTGTAAAGAAGAATGTCAGAGGATTTCAATATAAGCCAAGAGGAGACTGGTTTTCCTTTTGCTAAAGTAAGAAAACTTTGCTTTCTTTGCTCCTGTAAACAAACGTTGGTTTTCATGAGACTCATTGGCGCATGCGCAACGTCGACATCTTACATCACCCTCCCGCAGCTGCTTCCTGTTGGCGCAAGCTAGATTAAAGTGATTATTACGTTTTGAATATGGATTCTCTATATGAACATTGATTCTCAGGACGCCTTTGTTCAATCCCCCGCCGCCCCTTACTACCCTTAAATATTTGAATGGCAGTGCAGCTTCTTTTTACTTAAAGGAACACGCCACTATTTTTGAAAATAGGCTAATTTTCCAACTCCCCTAGAGTTAAACAGTTGAGTTTTACTGTTTTCGAATCTATTCAGCCGATCTCCGGGTCTGGCGGTAGCACTTTTAGCTGTAGCTTAGCATAGATCATTGAATCTGATTAGACCGTTAGCATCTCGCTCAAAAATGACCAGAGAGTTTATTTTCAGGTGCTGCGTAATATCATTGCGCCTGCTGCACCCATGCTACGGCAGCAAAGTTCCTTGATTATTACGCCGGAATGAGAGTATAGTTCCTAGCCATATCGGCCTAGAAAATCACAACTTTTAATTTTCCGTCGGTCTTAGTACACGATGTAACTACAGAAGAGTCAAGTTTTAAATATATCTAAACTCTTTGGTCATTTTTGAGCGAGATGCTAACGGTCTAATCAGATTCAATGATCTATGCTAAGCTACAGCTAAAAGTGCTACTGCCAGACCCGGAGATCGGCTGAATGCATTCAAAAACGGTAAAACTCAAATGTTTAACTCTAGGGGAGTTGGAAAATGAGCCTATTTTAAAAAATAGTGGCGTGTTCCTTTGAAATATTAGTTTTCTCAAAAAAAATTTTTTTTAAATATTGAGTAATCTTTAAATGGTCTGCATATTATGAATTCACAATAATGAATTCACATTATGAATTCACATGAAGACATTAATTCAAGTTAATTAAAATTAATTAAAAAATAATAATAAAAAAAACAATTTGGTAGTTTCAAAACATTAGAGCATAAGATTTGCTTTGTCATTAAATTAACTATTTTTTTATTTGGCAAAGTTCAGCAGGATTAAATAAATGTATTTTAAATCATTTATTTAAATATTACTTTGCCAAGATATGTGTGTGTGTGTGTGTGTGTGTGTGTGTGTGTGTAGGTGCAACAAATGCTGAATATGTGTGTCACAGGCAGAACGCTCTTAAGCTGTGTGTACTGTTTGCTAGCTCTTATTTGTGTAAAGCAGGATTCAGTGCACTTGATTACATTACATTGCAGGACCAAATATTGTTCCAAGTTGGACAGAACAGCGGAGATGAGATGAATACGCTTTTAATTATCATGTCGGACTTTGACAAGCTGCAGTGCGAAACACAACCCTCAATCCTCCCATTAGACAGGATGAGTGCCAATGAAGGGATGCCCAAATGATTTGTTACCATTACAGAGTCAATAATTAAACAATTGGCTAAATGTTTTCTTAAATTTTACAATTTAATTTGCTGTCTGTGTGTCTATAGCTTAATGCTGTGCATGGATGATGTTGTGGGGGTCGTGTGCATCTTGGAATCATTACACCTTGATTTCACAAAGTCTTTCTCTGTCTCACTCTTTCTCTCTGTCATCCTCTATATCTCACACTCTTTCTCTTTTTTTTCTTTTTTTTTTTTGAGCTACAATGTGTGTGAAATTCAGTGGCAATTCTCAGTGAAAGCAGGTGGGGGTTTTGGGTGAACATTGTGGCTGGCCTTTCAGGAGCTTACTTTAATCTCTGATTTGTAAAGCAAGGTGGCAAAACACTTTATCTGTCCAGCTGTGACAGCTCAGCCATGCCAGTGTGACCATTTCTGATATTTTTCATTTGTAATTATTGTTTGTATTAGAGAAAAGGGCAAGGAAATCCAACAAAAGTATGAGTATGAGGCAGAGTAAGGAGTGAGGCAATGTGTTTGTTTGTTTGTTTGATTGTTTCTTTCTTTCTTTCTTTCTTTAATTGTTAATTGATTATGATTGTAAAACTGTAGCTGTGCTTTTACTAGCAGGCATAGGTGGAAATCCCGGGGGGTCGGGGGGGATTTCCATAGGCCGAAATCCTGCGGGGGTTTTAGGGTTATCCCCCCTAAAAAATATGATTAAAAACCACGCTGTGTATTGTAAATAATGTTTTATACTTTAAATAACTTTGTAAGTAGTAAAACAACACAAACGCAAACGGGACAAAAATGCATTTTAAGTTTAGAAACATTTTGAGTCTCCCCTCCCTTGCCTCAGAGTGCTTTGGTCCAAATGCCTGTTTTCATCTTTTACATCACCTCAGTGTTGCCAACTCCGCGGTTTTCCCGTGGAATTAGGCTACTTTAACACTGTTGCCGCGGGTTGTTTTTCATGTCTGCGGGTTGAAGCGACCCCAATAACGCATGCAAATTTTACCGGAGGAAGCCTGCCAAAAAACGCGTATTTTACGGCAGAGTAAGGAGTGAGGCAATGTGTTTGTTTGTTTGTTTGATTGTTTCTTTCTTTCTTTCTTTCTTTAATTGTTAATTGATTATGATTGTAAAACTGTAGCTGTGCTTTTACTAGCAGGCATAGGTGGAAATCCCGGGGGGTCGGGGGGGATTTCCATAGGCCGAAATCCTGCGGGGGTTTTAGGGTTATCCCCCCTAAAAAATATGATTAAAAACCACGCTGTGTATTGTAAATAATGTTTTATACTTTAAATAACTTTGTAAGTAGTAAAACAACACAAACGCAAACGGGACAAAAATGCATTTTAAGTTTAGAAACATTTTGAGTCTCCCCTCCCTTGCCTCAGAGTGCTTTGGTCCAAATGCCTGTTTTCATCTTTTACATCACCTCAGTGTTGCCAACTCCGCGGTTTTCCCGTGGAATTAGGCTACTTTAACACTGTTGCCGCGGGTTGTTTTTCATGTCTGCGGGTTGAAGCGACCCCAATAACGCATGCAAATTTTACCGGAGGAAGCCTGCCAAAAAACGCGTATTTTACCCCTGGAACATAATGTTTTTTTTTGTTTTTTTTTTATTACAAGGGGAACCCCCCTTGTAATGTGATTGGGCTAGTTTTTGGCTAGTTTTGAGTAGCAACTAGGCGGGTTTTGTTGCGAAAACCTGGCAACCCTGCATCACCTACACACACACACACACACGTGTACGGTGAGAGAGAACAAAGTCAATAGTTGTGGATCTCCAAGGCTGTCAAGGCTATTTTATTCACTTAAATATCAGATGAAGTGATTATTTTGTCTTTAATACAGATGATGCCAATGTATTTTGAGTCCGCTATGTTAGCAATAATAACGTTACCTGCTTGACGGAGAGTAATTTCTGTCAGGACCACTATCGTCAAAGATGATTGACAATTAGCATACAGTTTGGATTGGCGGTATGGTTCTGTTCTGGGCAAGAACTCACCCCCACCCCCCC
>NW_015505710.1:368233-383475 GCF_001515645.1 Sinocyclocheilus grahami | reverse complement strand
GTCAAAGATGATTGACAATTAGCATACAGTTTGGATTGACGGTATGGTTCCGTTCTGGGCAAGAACTCCCTGCGCATCCATGCAGCCTAGCATGGATGAGAGCAGGGAGAGCAGCGATAACAACCCCAGGGTAAACAGAACAAGAACCAACATAAATTTATTGCAGATATCATTAAATTTCAATAATTTTATGTACACATTTTAGAATTAGTCTGATTCAAAGGATAATCAGAAGGCTGAATCCTGACTGACAGAGGAGGAGCTGAGGATGGAGGAGGGTAATTAGCTATTGGGCAATGCGAAAACTGCGATAACCCTCCAAAACAAAACCATATGCTGATATCCCCCAACACAAACTGATAGCAAAATCTCAAAGCCTAAAGCAACAAGCATGTTGCCCTTAACCAAATGACAAAAACAAGCATGTTGCCAAAACCTGCATAACCTGTAGCAACAATCATGTTGCCTTTAACGGATGACCTAATGAGTATGTTTTCAATACCTTAAAAGTTTAAGCAACATGTTCTCAACAACACCAAATAGATAAAAACATGTTTCCGATTCAACTACAGCTTTAAGAACAAGCGTGTTATGAATAACGACCGGATTGCTCTGGAACTTCAACTGAACAACGACCATTTACCATTTTCTCTTGGAGCTGCGCCACAGCAGAATTGATTCTGTTTTCACTATGGTCATTATTTTCTGCTGCTTAAAGCTGTGCTGTAGTGCTATAAAATAAAGGCGACTTGACTATGTTAAAGGGAACATAACGCACACAGTTTCGGCCAATCTCATGTTAATCTTGAGTACCTATAGTGTAGTATTGCATCATTCACATCTCTGAAGAGTCTTCAGTTTTATCAGATTTATAAATTAAGATACAGCTTACGATTTTCTCCGAAAACAGCCGAGCTCCTGGAGGCGAGCTGTGGGCGGAGCTGAAGAGTTGCGAGCACTTACGGGCCGATTGGCAACAAACATAGACATTGATGCAGTTTTACAGCGGTTCCTAGTCATGACCAGGATCTTTTATCGCTGGGACTGCTCTGACTTTCAGTATGTACAAATCCAGTGTCAGAATGTACCTTGTTATAAAACATTTGTCACCGAAGTGACGGGAACAACAAACATGCTCGTGAAACTCCGTTGCTGCACTGGAAAGAACAAATTGCATCCACTGTTCACATAACACTGAAGAAGGTTATTTTTTCCACACATCCAAAAACACACATCTTTAGAGACAGTCTTCCCGAGCAAGTACAGTAACTGCAGCACTGCCGATGACTTCAGTAAGTTAACCATGAACGAAACTCATAGAGTGGCTTGCTCTCGCTAGGGTCGCTAAGTGTGAAAATCCAACTCTTAACAGTGACCCCCCCCCCCCCCCCTTTAAGCGCAGCATATGCAGCGACAAGCGTGTTGCCAGTGACAACATATAAGTACCACACATTGCCAATAGGTCACATAAACTAGCACAACACAAGCATGTAACTGAAAACAACTAAACGAGCCTAAGCAAGACAGATAGCCTTAGCAACACACATGTTGCCAAACCTGAGAGCATTAAAATGAACTTAGCTTGTGAAGACGTTCGAGAGATTGAAACAAAGCAGCTGTGACGGGGATGCTTGATCTCTTGATATCCTTCTTGGAGATAAAGTTCCCATCTGAACTTATTCTTGAGTCAGTTACATAACTTGTGGAGTCCATGTCAATAATGTAGCGATGCGTGAAGTAATGTTAACTCAGTTACTTCTGTATCACGCAGCTTATGATCAGTGCGGTGAATTCACGTGTTTAAGTTAACGAACTTGAATGAATCAGAGGTGAGTCCATTGGGGAAATGAATTCCACTCGCTAAATTCCCGATCCCACATGTTTTGCCTGCTGAATTCACCATTTAATTAGTTATTGAGCAATGCGAAAACTGCTGATAATACTGAGTGACCTTAAATATGAATGCTTATATAGGTGTCGTATTCCTATAGTTAGATGGGAATCAGCTGAGAGTCAACTGATGCGAGCTTGACTAACGTGACCTGCCAGAACTAACACTACGCTTGATGTCTACAACGGACACGAGCGCTGTCGTGGCGCAACCACAACAGCTTGAAGTTGTCTAATATGGCATGCTCTCCCTGTTACACTAATAGTAGTAAGGCTTTCTTCTGTGTAAACTTTTCCTTACAAGTACAATTTTAGCTGTATTATTTGTGTCCCCTTCAAAAATTGCTTCTGAGAAATGTTATGTTTATTGTCCCCCCCCCTCCCACTGTTAGACGAAATTTACGCCCCTGCCAGCAGGCTTTCTTGGTGCAATGAGAGGTGATGTCATGTCCCAGATGCCTCATATCACCAAAATTATTATAATTTAGATGTTGAATAATGCAATGAAAACTGGATGAAAACGGATCTCAGTTGAGAGAATCGGTACTGTTGCCAAACTCAAATATACTGATATGTACTGTATATGTAGTTACTTATCTGAGGCTTTGACAGTATTGAAAAAGCCTTCAGCAATGGCACATGCTGTTATGCAGAAGCTGCAAGATTATGAGCAAATAAGACTATATTCGATTTCCGACATTCATGAGAAGGAAGCAGCTTTATGGGATGTGGAGATATTTGATTAGACTTTGTTATTATCCATTTTCTTTTAGAGAGTGATTGTAGTTTATGATCGTCTCTAAAATTATCATATTGCTTGTTTTGGAGCAGGAGGCCAACTGGACATCTGAAGTCTGTAGACCATATTGAAGATATCCATTGCCTTTTCCATTAATACTCCACTGTGTAGAGGAAGAGCAGACAGGAGGGGGTGATCAGATAAAGCCCAGGGGTGACCTTTGTGTGTCTTTGAGTAAGGAAGAGAGAGAGAGAGAGAGAGAGAGAGAACAGTTTCTTTAATTTTTGATTTTTTACAGTGTGTTGTCTTTATGAGGAAACCCCCAATTTATCGTGAATGTGACATTTGTGGATGAGCACACTTTTGTAACACTTAAAAATCAGGTTTAGAAACTTGTGGACAAATAAGGATTTTTCAAACTCTGCTGCTCTGTGTTTCACGTAAACCTGACTGAAAGACGTCACTCCGGACAGCGTGTTGAGTCTGCCGGGCTTTCAGCTGTTTGGAGCAGATCGCGACGCAGAATCAACGGGGAAATCACGCTGCGGCGGGACATGCTTTTACATCAATGAGAGGTGGTGTACAGATGTAACTGTGTTAAAGAAGATGTGCTGTTCAGATCTAGAAGTGCTCTTCATTAACTGTAAGCCTTTCTACTCGCCGCGGGAGTTTTGCTCATTCATTCTCGTAAGTGTGTACATTCCTCCGCAAGCACACGTGAGCTCAGCTTTACAGAAACTCGCTGATCAGATCACAGACACAGAACAACAACAACCGGACGTTTTAATCATTCTTGGGGACTTTAATAAAGCAAATCTCTCCTGTGAACTGCCAAAAATCCGTGCCCAAGCGCGTTTGACCCCCAAAGCCCAGTTCGTATGACAAGTGTGATCGCTCTGCGGTTCATTTAGCCGTCCCTGGCTCGCTTGGGAGAGGGGGCCAGAGCACAGTTCAGTTCAGTTTCAATTAATTGAAAAGAGTACTGTAGTAATAGAAGATGTTTGCGGTCGTAATGATGACAGTAGCGCACACAAAGTAGTAGCTGTTCCGTGCTCCGGCGCGGTTAGCGATCACACTACATGCCTACCGCACCGGAGCACGGAACAGCTACTATTTTGTGTGCGCTACTGTCATCATTACGACCGCAAACATATTCTATTACTACAGTACTCTTTTCAATTAATTGAATTAAATCAAGTATATTTAGGTTCATAATAGGTCTAGTTCTCACCTTATTGATAAACAGGAATTGTAGTTTGTGAGTAAAGTTGCAAATTCTTTCATTATCATCAGCTGCCTCTGTAATAATCCTCTGATACATGCAAGTGAAAATCGCTGCACTGCATAAATTATAAATTTATTAGGCAGTCTAAGTGAAAGTGGTTTTCTCCCAGTTATTGCATACATGACGTAAGCGTGCTCCGGCCCTTAATGTTTAGTGCAAGTGTGAGTGCAGGCCAGAGGGGGAGTGGGGAGAGGGGAAAATCGTGCTTTGGCCCGGTTCAAGGCAACTGTGCCTAGTGCAAGTAGTGAACCTTTAGCAAATGTGGTTGTAATATTGAAAATTTCATTATGCACATTATTCTTCGTCATGAATAATCACTTAGCCTGTAACATTTTATCTCATGTTAATCTCATGTTAATTGCTTCCTAAGCTTTTAGTGTATCTCCAAATCTACAACTAATTAATGTTAGGCTAAAACATTCTGGTTGTGAGAATCCTTAAGTATTCCAGGGATGAACAACCGAATGACTCTAGGACTGCTCAGGGGCTTTCTCTGCTTTAGATGTGAATCTAAACTGATTCTATTGCCATGGCATTCTCAAAGCCACCCACTCATATGTGAAAGCTCACATGCACATATGCATCCAAAACTCATCCAGGCTTTGACTCTGATGTTGTTGGTGTAAGTAAATGGGGTTCAGCTGGTCGTTTGTAGCCTCAGGCTCTCTATGGGTAGAGTTTATGGTCTCTCGTGGGTTCATTTACATCTTTCTTTTTGGATCAGGAGTGCAGAAATGTGTTTCGTTTTGTTAAGGTTCTGCAGCTGAAACTGTCTCTCTTTATAGGTAAACATTAACGTTGAGCTAGCAATGAACAGTCGCTCAGTGGGGTCTCATTAAGCCTCATTGTATTGCTCAAAGATAAGATTAGATTCTGATGCAACAACTGCATAAATCATACTTAAATCAAATCTAAGAAATGGTTGTTTTGTGTTTTGTAGATTCAGAGCTTTAATTCATGACTTATGGTGCACTGGGAGTTAGTGAATGATAACATTTAGTAAACATCTCAAGTCTTTTATGCTCACCAAGACTATTAAAATTATTAAAAATACAATAAAAGTAATATTGTGAAATATTATTACAATTTAATAAAATTTTATACATATATACTTTTTAATACATAGTGTGTTAATATTTTAAAGTGTCATTTATTCCTGTGACGGCAAAGAGAATTTTCAGCAGCCATTACTCAAGTCTTCAGTGTCACATGATCCTTCAGATTTATTTTAAATATTGTAATATCTTTTAAGCATTCTATTATAAACATTTTAATACCTTTCGCATTTTTCATCGCTTAAGAAAATCCATGAAGTGGTTCATGTTTAGTCAGTTTTCACTGGTTTTACATTTTAATACTTAATTCATGATAATATTATGACAATATCATTATTATTATCATCATTGAAAACAGAATGATTAGCCTATTCAATTGCACTTGAAATGTCAAAGTAAGTTCAGCGACGAAGTGTAAAGAACCCATAGATTTAGCCAGCCCTCTAATTCACCCATAACACCAAGCAGAATGTGCAGTACAGGACCTTCTAGTTGGAGCTCAGGGAGTTTGCTGCCATCTGGTTGAAGAAACCTTCCATTTGGCATCACATCACCAGGGAATGACTGTGGAGAAAAGCAGAACATCAGAGGAAATGCAGTGAAATTCACTGTCCTCCTTCCTGCGCTCCTGCTTTGTATTTTACTCACAGAAAGATCTTCCTTTCTTATCCTATGATCTCATTCGATCGTTTCTCTGTGCTTTGCATCTTTTTTTCTTCTCATTGTATGCTCAATGTGTTTGAATGTCTAAAATTGCTGTCAATATCTGAAAAGAGTTTCTATTTTCAGTTTCTTTGCTGTGTTATACAGGCTAGTATTGACATGTTAGCTTTGACTGGAAGATTGTTTCCATCTCACATGACCCCTGGAAGGTGAGAGGGTTGTTTGATATGCTCAGACCAGCATGGCCAGTATTTAACTTCTGCTCAACATGTTTCACTAGTCCAATTTTCTTTGAGCACAGACGCAGAAACTTTTAATGAGCCAGCGAGCATTTGTGTTGAACAGGTGATACTGAAGCTAATGAAAGCAACAACAGCCCACTCAGATATTAAAGTCTATGTCTGGATTTCTTCTTTTTCATTCTGTGTTATATTGTAGGAACTTCTGTGCGAGAGTTGTATTTTCTCTTATGTTAGCTTTCGAATAGCCGCATGATGAAATGTGGCGACTCACAGGCTTGAGTAGACTGAGCAGCTGTACGCTTAAAATTAAAGGTTACAATTAGAAACGAAAAAGCATTTTACAGGCTGACAGCATGTCTCCACTGGATGCAAGTGGTACATCACAATGCAATAAAGCTAAATGGCTCCCATTATTATCAGTTCTGCTGTTTACAGTGGAAGAGCTTGTTGCTACTTTTCTCAGCGGTCAACGGTTGCTTCCTGTGATTCATGTCATGCCATGGAAGAACTATTTACACTTTCAAATTCTTATTTTCTATGGATTTCTATGAGTCTTTAAAGAACCCAGAAACCAAACTGCTGTTCAAAGAACCTTATAGCCAACTCAAGAACCTGTCTTTGCTGACAGTAAAGAATGGGATGATCAATGCAATGGTTGAGACACTATTGAACATCACAGGGTATTTTAAGTTAATAATTTATTCATTGTCATATTCAAGTTACATCTTTAAGGTCTCAAAGTGACAATGTATAACATTTGTCTGGGACTGGCAAAATAGAATCCACAGGAAAAATGAAATCCATCTTAATTCTGACAGGGAGATGTCAGTGGAGGTGTGTCTGTCTGCTGATAAAATAAAATAAAAATGAAAAGGAAGAAATGAAACGCCTTCCAAAAATAGCTGATTTAGACTCAGTGAAGTTGTGTGTGTATCTGTGTGTGTATGTGACTAGGGATGTAAAAAGGACACAGTCAAGGACATGGTTCAAAAAGAAGAGAGAGTGAGGAGGATGGTGACAAGACACCCCTGCCCCATCCCCCAACTCCAAGGCTGATTTTATTTTTTGATGAGATGTCAAGTTCTCCATTACAAAGCGAAGATCTTGAAAGGTGTCCTCCTTGAGATAAAGCGATATCATCTTGTGATTGGCAGTGTTGTGACCCTTCAACCAAACTCCTTATCAGCTCTTGCAGACTTAAATATTGGAGGTCATGTTCTCTCTATCTAAAATTGGACTTTACTAAATGTATTTGTTTTTAGTTTTCTTGCATCATAGTACTTTAGCTGTAGTTCATGAATAATTTCAAATTTTAAAGAAATTCTCATTTTTCGTAATTAATAAAATGGTGATTAATGTATTAATAGCACCATCAACTTAAAATACAAGCTCTTTGCATATCTACATGTTGCTGAGAAATTATTAATCAAATACAATATTGCTTTAGTTGTAAATTATGGATGTTTGCTAAGCTTGGATCAAAACTGACCTAGGAATGTCAGTGTTATGCAGATTTTGAATGAATCAGGAATAAATCTGTTTACGACCAGGTTTCTCTCCGTTTGGGCAAAGAAAACAAACCTGCAGACAACTTCAATGGTTGCCAGCCAAAAAGAAAAAAAAAACAGTCATAATTCACTGCATTAGTCTGGCGGTATTTATTCTTATGTTGCATAGCACTAAGCCTCAGGATTTACAAGGCGTTACAAGGCTACCGGGTGCAATTACATTTAGATAAAGTGAGCACAATCACCCCACTTCTCCTTGATAGAGAGACAGATACTGCCGAGTTCCAGAAAGAGTGTTTAAACGTCCTCCATGGTAGGACAGATAAATACCTGAGACAGTCTCATTCAGTAGATTAATGTTTCATCACTAGCCCTCGTCCCAGGTTGACATCAGGGGACAGTAAGCACAATTTGAGGCACATTCCCAGTGAACCTGTGGCTGAGGCAGTTTAATATGAGTGTTTTCTCAAGGACGACAAGAGAAGCATCAGTAGCCTTTTCTGTCTTCCTTCCTTTCTCAGGGACACAACTGATCTCATCTGAGATACTGAGCGGTGTGTAAAATCAGCAATTGGGTACTGTAATATATGAGCCACTTATGGTAAAACATGACTCTATGTGTTTAGTCAAGTGGCTGGGCATTTATTCTGAGTAGCCAGTAACAGAAGGTGTGCAATTAGGGTGTTTGAGTCCTTGGTTGTTTGGAGGGCAGTTTAGAAGGAGAAAACCTCCCCAAAGGCTCATATCTTTAAACAAGCAGCTCCAAACAGGTAGAAGGTCTTATTTTTGGCTCCGTCTGCATGTGTGCGCTTGAATAGGGGAAGTAAATGGGCTTGAAACCCCACAGTCTGCACCTGCCTCACAATCTGTCTTTGCTCACATTATGACATCAAGGCACAGCCACTACTATACGCTCCAGCCATATCACTCCCTCACTTTTCCTGGATAGGTCAGAATCGTCGGCACGGAGCCAATGATGCAAAAAAGCCCTGTGCTTGTTATGGATGGAAGAGCATCTCACTGTGGACCGCTCACGGTGTTATGTTATAGAGAGTTGCACGCCTACAGGTTATGTTTATTTCTGCTGTGGATGCTGACAGTTTTTGAGAAGATTCCCGAGGGAAATTTGTTGGCATTTCCAAACAAAGACTCCCAAGGGCACCCAACACATATACATATTGACTGCAACTACCATTCCCTTCCAAATTTAAATATGCCATCATTTTCCTGTCAGACTTCTGTTTCAGGTGGGAGGTTTTGACTTGAAGCAACATCTTTTATAGAGCCTTTTACAATCGTCCAAACTCTGTCAAATTAGCCTAGTTTGATGGCATGCTGCGGAAGAAGGAGAAAGATGCATTCTCATAAATAAGAAATGGAGTAAAATCTTAAGTGTCTGACCGAAGAAAGCAGAAATGGTATCTATATCTGTCTTTGTTTAAGAGCTTTGGTTCTTATCCTACTGCTGTCAACACATCTGCAGATCCTCAGGAGATACAGTCTTGTATTCTGACTTCATACTGTTTTTTCCACTGCATTAAAGAGAGGCAAAAATAAATGTCATGCACTCTTAAATCTGCGACAGAGCATAGCTGAAGGAGCACAGCTTCCATTTCCTGAGCTCCTGGGAATTCTCTGGCATAATGAAGATGTTTTCCTGCGGTTTGATTTACAGGAGACATTAGCATATGCTGAATCTCTGTGCCTGGAGCAAAGGCAATAATATCATGAAATCAGTGATCATACCACAACTTAATATATCAACTAACATTCTAAATGCTCCTTAAATAAGGCTCTTACTGCAAAAACCTTAATATTTTAGTGTATGTTTGGTTTTCCTAGGCATACTCTAAATATCCTTAAAAATTGTTTTACCTGAAGCAACATTGTAAGGTATTAAGAAATTATTTTTAATCCCTGCCTTTATTATTATTATAATTATCATTATTATTAGTATTAGATATTATCATATTATATTATGTTGTTATTAATATAGTTATGTTTAGTTATATTGTAACAAACGGGGAAAAATATATAAATAAATAAATAAAATGACTTAATTTTGCAGTGTTGGTGTACCTGCTGGTCTGCATTCTGATCCAAAGCACAGAAGTGCTTCATGAATGTCAGAAATGTTTAAATGAACATTGATCCACAATTACAGATGAAAGTGATATTTTTTTATGTTTTATCTGCAAATGGTGAAAGGAAAACTCGCTCAACATTTCAGCCATGGTTTAACTTTACATTATTAAACATGAGTTTTCTGAAAAAGCTGTACACACAAATAGCAATCGCAGTACGGTCTTACGTAAATAGTAACCCACAATATCTAGGTATACAATGAGAATAGAATGCACACAATGAATGTCTCTAAGATCTTTTTCTCTCTCCTCTTTTTCTTCCCTCCCTCCTCCTTTACTGCTGCCCCCGTCTATCTTCGCTGGAGCAGTGGATCACTTGGGCATTGAGTTCATGGGTAAGAAAAAGAAAAAGCTTTTTCTTATTGGCAGAGTGATGAATCATGCTTACAGAGTTTATATGAACCAAGGCAACTGTGTATCTGCTTTGTGCAGCCGTGCTTTTCTTTTCATTGCATGTGTTTGAATGTGAACGTTCTTGTTATCTCTTTTGACTGTGCACTGTATGTGGGCTAAACTGTTGTTTTTCCTTCTTGACTCTTCACTACAGCCTCTATGAAAATACCGTCATGAATGCGTTCACATTTGTAGAGATACAATATTTGAAGCATAAGGTTGCTTCATTAACATTTGACAGGACTAGAATTACTAGTTATTTTGCTATTTACCAAAGCACTGTGGTGTAAGAACATGTCATTAAATTGTGCACTTAAGACTAGTTTGTGGTCAGAAATTAGTAACAGAGAGCAAATTACAAATCATAGGTGTCAGCTCGCTGCCTTTCATTTGCTCTCAAACTACTCTTCCCTCTCCTCCAATCACTTGGCTGCATTCCACTGCAGAATTCCAATGCTCTTTGGTCTCCTTGGAAACGGGATTGAAATGTCGAGAGAACAGTAACAGGAAACACTGAGGGTGAATTCATATTGTTGGCACAGTTTGAGAGGTAACACTGTCAGTGTCTGTAATATATTTGTGTTTAATAAAATGTATTGTGCATTTGACAATGCATATGTAGGCGAGAAGTTGAGTTCCCTTTCAGTCAGTCACATTCTACGTTACGTCAGTCGTGACTGACGAATTGGGATCTCGCCCGAGAGCCCAATCACCTTTGAGTGTTACTTAAACAAGCCAATGACAGTTGGCGTGCGTGTTTCGCCACACGCACCCCGCCCCGCAGCGCGGGTATAAAAAGAGAGCGCATGCAAACACACATCAGCTTTTCGCTCCGGAGCCGAGCCTTCTCAGGACGAATCTCCGCGAGTGTTTGGAAGAAACAGCTGGCGTTGGTGTTACGGCGTGTCAGCGGGGTTTGCCATTCAGTGCTGCTCATCTTCGGCGTGCTGCAGCTGCCATTCTGCGGTCTCGCCGCGACCTCCCCTGGGCGCTCTCTCTAAAAGAGTGTTTTCTTTTTTTCCTAAAAGAGCAAATGTCTGAAAGAGCTCCACGAGCGACGGGCGTCTTTTTAAAGATGGCTTCCCGCTCGTGCGTTTCTGGATGCGGTCGTTTCCTGCCTCCATCTAATGGTCATGATCGCTGCCTCTCGTGCCTGGGCTTACAGCACGCTGAAGCAGCGCTCATGGATGAGTCATGTTCTCAGTGCGGGAACATGACCATCGCGATGTTGCGGTCTAGATACCTCCTCATTAAAGGGGGGGGGGGGGGTATCCCCCTTGCCATGCCTAGCTCTTCCGGTTCTCGGAGGGCTACTTCGGTTCATGGTCAGGGAGACCTGAGGGTTACAGTGAGAGCTTCCCCGTTGAGTACGGCTCCGCGGGCCTCTCATTCCTCAAGCATTCCGGATGAGTGCGCTGGGTCCTCGGACAGGGCGGGGTCCAGCATCTTGTGTGGGACACAGACAGAGGACAGGATTTCGATCGCTGCATCAGAGGGCGAGCTAGGCTCTGACGTGCTGCCCCCGTCAGGTAGAGTGGCGTTGCCCGAGTCAGATCCAGAGCTGACCGCTATGCTTTCCCGGGCCGCCGAGAGTGTCGGGCTGCACTGGAGGCCTCCTCCTTCTCCCGAACGCTCGAGGCTGGATGATTGGTTCCTGGGGGCGCAGGCCGGGCATCGGCAGCCGCCTCCGGTTCCATTTTTCCCGGAAGTGCATGAGGATGTTACTAGGTCTTGGAAGGCACCTTTTTCTGCCTGAAACAGACTTGGTGCCTCCTCCGTCCTCACCACCCTCGGCCCAAGGGTATGTGGACATCCCTCCGGTTGAGTGCGCTATTGCCATGCAGCTCTGCCCGCAAAGCGCCGCCACCTGGAGGGGTAGTCCACGCCTTCCGTCCAGGGCCTGTAAGATCTCGTCCGCTCTGACGGCTAAGGCTTACAGCACTGCTGGACAGGCCGCTTCCACCCTGCACGCCATGGCCCTCCTGCAAGTCCACCAGGCCAAAGCCGGGTTTCTGTCACCCCGTGCTGCCGTCGGACCTTCAGCCCGTGGGCAGATCTTGCCTTTCTTCGGACAGGGGTGTCCCTTGGGCAAGTATCCAGGCATGTTGTTGTGTCAACAGATGCCTCTGCCAGGGGCTGGGGTGCCATGTGCATTGGGAATGCAGCTGCGAGGCTCCGTCCGGGGCCCCGGCTGCATTGGCATATCAACTGCCTCGAGTTGCAAGCAGTATGGCTAGCTCTGCGCCGCTTCAAATCGCTGCTGCACGACAAGCATGTACTGGTCCGTACGGACAACACTGTGACCGTTGCGTACATCAACCACCAGGGTGGTCTACGCTCCCGTCGCATGTCGCAACTCGCCCGCCATCTCCTCCTCTGGAGTCAGAAGCATCTGAGGTCGCTTTGCGCCGTTTACATCCCAGGCGAGCTCAATCGTGCAGCGAATGAGCTCTCACATCAGCCCGCCCTTCCGGGAGAATGGCGACTCCACCCCGAGACAGACCACCCGGCCAGGCGGCTCACCTCGCTCCTGTAGTTTGTCTCATCTCTGTTGCTAATGAGACCCACTACAGTTGTGTCATCCGCAAACTTGATAAGGAGGTTGGAGTTGTGTGACGGTGTGCAGTCGTGGGTCAGCAGAGTGAAGAGGATGGGGCTCAGCACACATCCTTGGGGGGCCCCAGTGTTCAGTGTTATGGTGCTGGATGTGTTGCTGCCGACCCGTACTGCCTGAGGTCTTCCAGTCAGGAAGGCCAACAGCCAGTTGCACAGAGAAGTGTTGCGCCCCAGCTGGACCAGTTTGTGAATGAGCTGTTGAGGGATGATTGTGTTGAATGCTGAACTGAAGTCTATGAACAGCATTCTGACGTATGAGTCTTTTTTGTCCAGGTGTGTGAGTGCTGAGTGGAGGGTAGTGGCGATGGCGTCATCGGTAGAGCGTTTGGACCGATATATGCAAACTGGAAGGGGTCCAAGGAGGGGGGGAGGGGAGACTTGATGTGGTGCATGACTAGCCGTTCAAAGCACTTCATGAGGATGGGGGTAAGTGCAATTGGACGGTAGTCATTGAAGCAGGATGGAGACGACTTCTTCGGGACTGGAATGATGGTGGTAGCTTTGAAGCATGTGGGGACAACAGCCTGACTTAGCGAGATGTTGAAAATGTCTGTGAAGACATCGGTGAGTTCCACTGCACAGTCTCTCAGTACATGCCCAGGAATGTTGTCAGGACCCGGAGCTTTGCGTGCGTTGATCCTGCTGAGGGATCTCCTCACGCTGTCCGGGGACAGCATCATCACCTGGTCGCCGGGAGGAGGTGGGCTACCTCCAGCGGTAGTAAACTCCATCATTTCAGCTAGAGCCTCGTCTACCAGGCACGCTTACAGGCTGAAGTGGAACCTGTTCGTCGTTTGGTGCTCTTCCCGCCGGGAAGACCCCCGTAGATGCCCGATCGCAGTCGTGCTTTCTTTCCTGCAGGATGGCTTGGAGCGAAGGCTGTCTCCCTCCACCCTGAAAGTGTATGTTGCCGCCATTGCCGCACATCACGATGCAGTAGACGGTAAGGCTCTCGGGAAGCACGACCTGATCATCAGGTTTCTTAGAGGGGCAAGGAGGCTGAATCCTCCGCGCCCTCACCTGTTACCCTCTTGGGATCTCCCCTCGGTCCTCATGGCCCTGAAGGAGGAGCCCTTCGAGCCTCTGCAGTCAGTAGAGCTTAAGTTTCTGTCATTAAAGACAGCGCTCCTCACCGCATTGGCCTCGGTCAAGAGGGTAGGGGACCTGCAGGCATTTTCGGTCGACAATTCGTTCCTAGAATTCGCAACGGGTAACTCTCACGTTGTCCTGAGACCGGATATGTGCCCAAAGTTCCCACCACGCCTTTCAGGGATCAGGTGGTGAACTTGCAAGCGCTGCCCCGGGAGGAGGCAGACCCAGCCATCGCTCTGCTCTGTCCCGTTCGCGCTCTGCGCATTTATGTGGACCGTACGCGGAGCTTCAGGACCTCAGACCAGCTCTTTGTCTGCTTTGGAGGTCAGCAGAAGGGAAAGGCTGTCTCCAAACAAAGACTTGCCCACTGGTTAGTGGAGGCTATAGTCTTGGCATACCAGGCCCAACGTTTACCATGCCCCCTCGGAGTGAGAGCTCACTCTACGAGAGGAGTGGCATCTTCTTGGGCATTGGCGCGGGGCGCCTCGATTGCAGACATCTGTAGAGCTGCCGGCTGGGCGACGCCTAACACGTTCTATAATCTCCGTGTAGATCCCGTGTCCGCTCGTGTACTCGCCTCAGGTAGGCAGTAACACCGGACCTGCTCGGTGTCGATCACGCTTGCTGCGCCATTCCCCTCTACGGACCGGATACATGCGCTCTTGTGCTCCTCATTCAGTTCCCCATGACGAACCCTGGTGGAGTTCCTCCCGCACCCTCGGCAGTCAGGCGTGGCGGAGCGCCAGACGCCAGGCTCAGCACTCGTGTGCATGCCCAAGGTCAGCCCCTGTGCTGGGCTAGGTGCCCGTGTGTAGTGATTCCCCCTTCGGGTGATCCCACATGTGTATTCTTCCACGGTACGGCTCCCCTCACGGTAAGCCCGTGTCTTTCCCTGGCAGTCGTTCACTGCCATCTCTGCAGTGTAGTGATCTCACCCCAGGTGGGTTGAGTCTACCGCAGAGACTTCCATATGTAGTACTGCCCTGGGCCAGTCCATATGTGTAATTCCACATAATACCTCCTATGTGCGGGATGTGGCTTCCATAGCGTCCCAACTGGGTACGCTTTCCCAGTGTTATCCAATGCACCACTGTATGGAACAGCAGTGGCGGACACCTCTGCCTAGCCGCTGTCCTATCTTCCGCCCCAGCTGGTGTGGGGGGACTTGCCGGCTTCCGCAGGGCACTGGAGGGGGTCAGCAATAGTGGCGTTTTCCAGACGGATCCCAATTCGTCAGTCACTGACGTAACGTAGAACGTGACTGACTGAATGGGAACGTCTAGGTTACTTGTGTAACCCTCGTTCCCTGAAGGAGGGAACGGAGACGTTACGTTCCGTTGCCACAGTTGCTGTACCACCGCTGTACGGCCGGGGCACGTAGTCTCGGCTCCTCAGCAAAAAACTGATGTGCGTTTGCACGCGCTCTCCTTTTATACCCGCGCTGCAGGGCGGGGTGCGCGTGGCGAAACACGCACGCCAACTGTCATTGGCTTGTTTAGTTAACACTCGAAGGTGATTGGGCTCTCGGGCGAGATCCCAATTCGTCAGTCACTGACGGAACGTCTCCGTTCCCTCCTTCAGGGAACGAGGGTTACACAAGTAACCTAGACGATTT
>NW_015505710.1:351444-367174 GCF_001515645.1 Sinocyclocheilus grahami | reverse complement strand
CCCTTCGGGTGATCCCACATGTGTATTCTTCCACGGTACGGCTCCCCTCACGGTAAGCCCGTGTCTTTCCCTGGCAGTCGTTCCTCTGCTGCGCTGCTGCGTAGTTATCTCACCCCAGGCAGGTTGAGTCTAACGCAGGGACTTCCATATGTAGTACTGCCCTCCATATGTGTATATGTGTAATTCCACATGATACCTCCTAGGTGCGGGATGTGGCTTCTGTAGCGTCCCAACTGGGTACTCTTTCCCAGTGTTATCCAAAGTACCACTGTATGGAACAGCAGTGGCGGACACCTCTGCCTAGCCACTGTCCTATCTTCCGCCCTAGCTTGTGTGGGGGGACTTGCCGGCTTCCGCAGGGCACTGGAGGGGGTCAGCAATAGTGGCGTTTTCCATACGGATCCCAATTCGTCAGTCACGACTGACGTAACGTAGAACGTGACTGACTGAAAGGGAACGTCTAGGTTAATTGTGTAACCCTCGTTCCCTGAAGGAGGGAACGGAGACGTTACGTACCGTCGCCACAGTTGCTGTACCACCGCTGTACGGCTGGGGCACGTAGTCTCGGCTCCTCAGCGAAAAACTGATGTGCGTTTGCACGCGCTCTCCTTTTATACCCGCGCTGCGGGGCGGGGTGCGTGTGGCGAAACACGCACGCCAACTGTTATTGGCTTGTTTAGTTAACACTCGAAGGTGATTGGGCTCTCGGGCGAGATCCCAATTCGTCAGTCACGACTGACGTAACGTCTCTGTTCCCTCCTTCAGGGAACGAGGGTTACACAAGTAACCTAGACGTTCTCTATGATAATATGCAATATTGAATATGATTTTTTTTTCACAAATGCATAGTTTAGTGTCTAATCTAATTTAATTACTTACGATTCTTTATTAGCCCATTGTTAAGTGACATTTCATATGACTTCAATGCGACATCATCTCGTTCCTTAGAGAGGGAAATGCCTATCTGTTCCCTTTCAGTCAGTCGGTCACTACGAGTCACGTCGTGACCGACGAATTGGGATCTCGCTTCAAGAGACCAATCTACTTTGAGTGTAACTAAACGAGTTAATGCATATTGGCATGCAATTATTGCATCCAGCTGCCGCTGATAACAGCGGGAGCATAAAAAGGCAGCCGGTGCAATGCATACCAGCTTTTCGCTTCGTATGTTGTGCTGTAAGCGGCCATTTCCCCTGTGCACCTCAGCACTAAAAGAGCATTTCTCTAAAAGAGCTCCACAGGTGCGTCTTTGTAAAGATGACGGATCGTCTGTTTAAAGATGCCGTTTCACCTGTGTGTTTCTGGATGCGGTCGTTACCTGGTGCCGGGTGATGGTCACGATCGCTGCCTCACGTTTCTGGGCATGAAGCACGCTGAGGTGGCGTTCGTGGATGAGTCATGTTCCCATTGCGGGAAGATGACCATCTCGGAGCTGCGGGCCAGGCTCTGTTTCCTCCAGGGGGGCGGAGCTCCGTTGCCTCTGCCGCGATCTAGTGCTCGTCCTGGCGGCTGCCGGGCGAGGGCTACTTCCGGCAGTAGCACGGGTGGTTTGAGGTTTACAGTGGTGGCAAACCCCTCAGGGAACCAACCCTCGGGGGCCCACCACTCCTCTAGCGCTTCAGATCCAGTTGAGCATCCAAAGGAACGTGCTGGGCCCTCTTCAAAGAGCGTGCCAGCAGTATCCTTTGGTGCTCCTCCCGACGACCGGATGTCGATCACTGCATCAGAGGGAGAGCTCTCTGGAGAGGAACATTTGGCTGCGCTGCCGCCCTCCAGGGCGGTGGCAAGGCCTGAATTGGATGCGGAGATGTCAGCTATGCTTTCTCGGGCCGCTGAGAGGGTAGGGCTCGAGTGGAAATCTCCACCGCGTCCCGAGCCCTCGAGGCTGGACGATTGGTTTCTCGTGGTGGCTCGCGCTGGTTCTCAGCGTCCCGCCTCGGTGCCTTTCTTCCCAGAGGGGCATGAGGAGCTCACCAGGTCATGGACGGCACCTTTTACTGCCAGAAACCGATCTGCTGGTTTCTCCTCCCTCACCACCCTCGAAGGTGGTGCAGCTAGGGGGTATACGGGGTCCCCCTGGTGGAGCGGTCGGTTGCGATGCAGTTGTGTCATAATACCGCCTCCACCCGGCAGGGCGAACCGTGCCTCCCCTCCCGGGTCTGTAGGTACTCGTCTGGCATGTCCGGCGATGCTTATACGGCCTGTGGAGAAGCTGCGGCCATGGCGCTTTGGTAGGGAATCCCAATTCGTCGGTCACGACGTGACTCGTAGTGACCAACTGAAAGGGAATGTCTCGGTTACGTATGTAACCCTCGTTCCCTGAAGGAGGGAACGGAGACGTCATGTCCCGTCGCCACGGCTGCTGTACCACTGCTGAGCGGCCGGGCCATCGGCTTGGCTCCTCAGCGAAAACCTGGTATGCATTGCACCAACTGCCTTTTTATGCTCACGCTGTGATCAGCGGCAGCTGGATGCAATAATTGCATGCCAAAGTGCATTGGCTCGTTTAGTTACACTCGAAGTAGATTGGTCTCTCGAAGCGAGATCCCAATTCGTCGGTCACGACATGACGTCTCCTTCAAGGAACGAGGGTTACATACGTAACTGAGACGTTTTTTTATTATAGAGCTTGGAAGATTCCCAGAGCTGTAGATCAATGGGTGAGGCAGGGTAACAGGCAGATTAATTTTGTTCACGTTGATTTCCAATATCCGTTGCTGAGGCTCCTGAATGAGAGGAGCCGGCTCTTCGCTCACTTTTATATCTGGATTTCGATTGTTTTTCCTGTTTTCTCTTTGTCCAGTCAAATTCTACAGGATAGATGCACTCACTTGTGTCAGCACACTCATAGACAAGTCGAGAGTAGTCAGAGTAACTGATTTTATCAAGTTAATAACTGAACTGGTAGTTTCAACGCACTACTAGTTCAACGCACTTGTCTGTCTGTCTGTCTCTCTGTTTATCTCTCTATCAAATTCTGAATTATTGAACATCAAAGGGGGCACCCTGCAGCCTGCGCACATGAAAGACTGTGAGACCACATGAAGTTTGTCATTTGAAACAGGGTCTTGTTTTGATTCTGCTGCCTGCAAAAAAAAGAACATTGTGAAGACTGAGACGTGCTTCTCACTATCTTGCACAGCTGTGAGAGTGACAGCTTGTTTAAGCCTTCATTTTAGCATTTATTTTCTATGTTATGGTTTGATAGTTGCCATGTACACACTGCAGAGCTCAGAATGATACCTGTGAAGTCAGTGTCACTTCCTCTTAGCTGTAACGACAAAGAGTGGACTACACTTGATGAAAGAGAGTAGAGTGATTTTGTCTCATTGCGCTGGTAGACGGCATCACAGTATGGTAAGGGGCGTAACATTTCCGTCACACGCTTGAGGTATTCGGCCAATCACAACGCACTGGATAGCTGGCCAATCAGAGCACACCTCGCTTTTCAGAATGATGAGCTTTGTCAAAATCGATGCGTTTCAGAAAGGCGGGGCATAGAGGAGAAACAATAATGTACAGTATGTGGAAAATAATGTGGTTTTTTAACCTTAAACTGCATAAACACATTGCATTACACCAAATACACCAAATCATTTTCTTTTTAACAACGTCATATGACCCCTTTAATGCATAAATTACATGTGATTTTGTTTAGTTGTCTAATGTTTCTTCTTCAGAATCATGAGAGAACCACAACTTCCATTGGGGAAAAAGGTCCAGTTTTTATGTAGCCTGTTGATTTTTGTTCATGGTATTCAGCTCCAATAAATGGTTTGCAAAAAAGAGACACAGGATAAATGTTTGATATTATTTAATCACATTGGAATTATAACTGGGAATCGAAAAGAATTGGAATCGATAAGCAGAATCGGAATCGGAATTGATCAAATTCAGACGATACCCAACCCTAATCTTAACTGCTTACCATGTTACAATTCAGTCATATAATGCACGCAGATGTATATTCTACAAATTGGCTGCTTGTGAGTCAATTCTAGGGGGAATTCACTAAAAATGAGTTGTGCCTCTTAATATCATCATTGGTTTGCATTTCTTGTCTGTAATGTTTTCACACCCTTTTCACTAAAGGAATTATTCAAATCAGATAACCATAACAGCATAAAAATGCCTAAGAAATTAGTACTGGGTGCTGTTTGCATAGTGCAATTCCCCATTTACTATACTGTGGATGATGCATCAGACTACCACTGACATAGTATGCTGGATCTATACAGTATTGCTACACTGAAATCCAGACGCCTAACTCATGTCTGGATATACGCTGATTATAGAGATCTTCTCCATAATTTTAATTACTGCTGCCATGATCACAAGAAAATGTACACAAATGCCTCTTCTAAATAAAACTTGAGTTTATATTACAATGTTAATTATGCAAGGCAAATAGCATGCATTTTATAATAAGCCTCATTTGCATAGAAAGCATGAATGTTTGCTCTGAAAAGAATAATTGGTTAATTTACATTTACAGATTTACTTTCTATGCTGGATTGTGGGTGTTTCATAAATAAGACACAAGGTTTTGCACCAATATGACCCCAATGTTTAGCAAATTCTCCCCTGGGTCTTTTTTTTTTAAATAGTAAACCTTTACAGTGGATGGTTTTTATAGTTAAAAATCAGAGGGAAGTAATGAAATCCTGTATTCTCTGTGAAGGTTATGGGAATCTTAAGGGAAACACAGGTATTCCAGGTTAGCTATAAGTGTTCAAGTTGTGTCTGTGCATGAAGGGGTCGAAAAATGTTATGTGTCTTTGAGATGCCTGCAGCACCACTGAAATGTCAGGTCTCTCACTCATTATCCAGTTCAGTCATGGTTATTAGGCAAGCATGGCTAGCTCACAACATGCCTGGTACCTCTACTAAAAAGTGCACACTCAGGTCACACTTACACACAAAAATAATTAACTCAGAAGTGTGAAAAATACCACATTTCTGTTTACTCTCAGACCTGACAGGTCAGGGGAAAAAAAGCTACATAGAGTTTGCTCTATGTAGTGATGTGTAAAGATAAATTGAAAACCAGCAAACAGATTCCACTGCATTGCTGTCACTGGGTGCGACTTGTCAAAAAAGAACTGTCTAGACTGTCAGGGCAATGGAGCAAAATCTGAATTGTTGAAAAAAGCACTCATATAGTGACTTTTTATTTATTTATATAGGGGTGTCTCTTTATAAGCAAAGTGTATTTATAATACACTATAATACCATTAAAGGTTTTAATGTTTTATGCTTAACCAGGCTGCATTTATTTAATCAAAAATACAGTAATATTGTGAAATTTTAAAAACTGCAATACTCTTCGGGATTCTTTGATGAATAGAAAGTTATAAAGAACAACATTTATTTGAAGGTTTTTTTAGCATTGTAAAAATATATACTGTCACTTTTGATTAGATTAAAACTATTAATTTCACTTTTCAATGATTGTGTGTTATTTATATATATATAAATCCTGAAAATGTTATATGGGCATCATGATAATAATCAGCATCATAATAATAATAATACTTGTCAAACAAAAACCAGCTGGCTCTAGCTGGATTTGGACTTATGAAAATAATCAAATGTACTGCATAAATGTAAAAGCAAACAGTCTCTTTGATTGTGTTTTCAATTTGATTTAGAAATAAAGTGTTTTTTTATTTTATTTATTTATTTGTCATTGTACAGGGACATGTTGGACTTGGATATTTCAAGAGCATTGATGATATGTGTAAAAGTATGGCCATTAATAGCAGGCACAAATAAAAAGAATGGATAAATTAACATAACACCCCACTTTTCCTGCCCATCACTCTCTTCTCTTTGAGAGGATCAGTGATATGTGGAAGAGGATGAGGTAATGTGTAGGAGAGGGCAGAGAATGTAAAGAGAGGATGTGTTAATACATCCCACTTCCTCTTATCTCTCCTCCTTCCTTTTTATGCTTTTTGTATCCCAGGGTTTCCAGTCACTTTAATTATGTGATGGTGGACAAATAGTGGCATGGGAATAATAAGTCAATTTGTGAAGCATCACAATGAATAAATAATGAAAGCAAAAGAAAAAAACTGAGCGATGCTTGATTCGTTTCACAAGGTTTTGCATTTTCATTTCTTAATCTTTTCTGCAAGTTAGTGGACTTACATGAACCTCTGATCTGTTGGATAATCTATTATATCTATATTACCAGAGATACTATAAAGGGGAGGAGAAGGACCACCCATGGAAATATGAATGTGTAAAATCAATATGATGGGTGTAGGATAAAATAAGAAATAATAAATAAAATGATAAAAATGATAAAACCACATGACAAAATTACTGAAACTTCAAGTAAAACTGCAATGAAAACTGAAAACATAAACACTAATTCAACATATTAATAAATATAATAGCAATTATATATTATAATGGTTGGAATAAATAATATAGTGTTTATTTACTCTAGCCTTGAAAAAAAAAGGCTATATATATATAACCATCATCAAACCTAAATTCATGTCACCTTTTTGTCAGATTTTATTCCTGATTTAGAATAATACTACATTATTTCAAACACCTGATTTAGAATAATACTACATTATTTCAAACACCTGATTTAGAATAATACTACATTATTTCAAACAAATCTTGACTGATATTTTTAGGAGATTT
This sequence comes from Sinocyclocheilus grahami, assembly GCF_001515645.1. Classification (NCBI taxonomy): domain Eukaryota; kingdom Metazoa; phylum Chordata; class Actinopteri; order Cypriniformes; family Cyprinidae; genus Sinocyclocheilus; species Sinocyclocheilus grahami. The sequence goes on along the minus strand of NW_015505710.1, from coordinate 360,511 downwards.
TGGTCCTTACACTTTCAAAGCTGTATGCCTATATAACTGCCTGGGGATGTGATAAGGAGTATGATATTACTTCGGGTAGCCATGATGACTCTACCATGTTAATTTCACCTGCAAGGTTAACAATGCGCTTTGAGTCTGACCTTGTAAAGTTCACGATTGTTTTATTACTAGGCACACTCACAGTCATGTAACTGACACATTCATTATACTCCAATGTGTTCAGCGTGAAGTTTGTGGCAGCTCTTGTAGAGTGTGTTGTGTCTGAGTATAATCTGATTGATTGCCTATTAACAGTTGTGAAGACAAGCGTGATTTGCTCTTTCATATGAGAAATGACAGCCGCTATTTTTCACACTTAATAGTGTCCATTTAGTTTTTAACACTTGTCCTGTGCCATCCATCCCCACAAAATATATGAATAAATAAATACCAGCATCTATTACTCGCCTCTTTTCAACAATTCAGTTTCATGACTCCCAGTTTCTGTGTCAACTCATATATACTTAAATATACTTCCATGATCTTTCTTCAGAAAAAACTATCGTCAAAATCAAAAATTTGAGCCAAGGAACTTGAAAATTAGAATGAGTTGATTTGACACTGAATGACCCATTTTGGAAAATTAAGCTCCCGCTAGAGCATCCATGTTTTATTATCTTATTCGAGGCCACCTCTATTACAGCAACAAATATTTAGTGATGTGCTGCGTTCATTGTCATTGTTTCTCTGTAGAAGCATCTCATATGTGCTACATACTTGTTTTTGAATAGCAGCGAATGTTTTGTTTATGTCTCTTCTTGTTTTCTCCTCCTTGTTTCGTCCCAACAGAGAGCAAGGAGGTGTACAAAAGACAAGTGATGTCTATCACATGTATTGCTATGGGGATCAGCTTTCTAGGCACCCTCTGCATGGCTCTCTACTGTCGGAACAAGTAAGTGGACCTCAGAATTAATCAAAGCTTGAGCTGTTCCCCAGAGCATATCATTTGAAAGAAGGGCACTATATAACAAGCTAGAGGAAATAGTGACTGCTATGGAAACCCAGAAACATAATGACTGGAGGTGGGGACGTAATTACTTTCTCATAAAAGCACCCACAGCTCTACTGGCCACCGTTCAAAGGAAATGAATTAAAACATTTTTGACTCATGGCATGCTTCGAATATGTGCTGCTGCTGGTGCTTTTGCTATTCAGCTTTTACAGGCTCGTTGCAACTATTTAATTGAGAAATATATTCACAGTCATTATAGGCTCAAGATGACTGTTTTCCCCCTTTTTAACCCCTCAGAGCTGTATTTAAAAATGCAATTGTTAAAAGACACAGTAACTTCATTCTAGTGAGCTGCCACACTGCCTACTTATTTTTAATTTACTTAAATTTCATTTGAGTAACATGTTTACATCCCCCATCTTGAATATACAAGGACACCTAATTTTAAAAGTGTGATTTCTAGACATTTTACTAGTAATGCCAAGTTGAAAAATATTTTAGCAGGTAAAAAAAATAAAAAGGAGTGCCTAAAACAAGTGGAAACCCTGAAGAACATAAACACTTCTCACATGTCTGGAAAACTATATTTTATTATTTAAGCTTTAGTTATAATTAGTTACTCTTTTAACTGAGTGTCCAGTGATTAAAGTAAGTTTTAAAAACAAAACTATGGTTAGGAGAGTAACTCCTCCCTTTGTAATAGCCTAGAGAGCATATAAAATCCTTTAAAATGCTGCATGTTGTAGGCATAAGAAGGAAAAGGGTAATAATAGTCACATTACACTGAAATTTTGATGGATCTGATCCATGCGGTTGAGTATGTATCCATATTTCACTCATGAGTTGAGTGAAGCATCAGTAAGAGCAACTAACTGCAAGCCAGAGCTCCTGAAGCAAGAAGGGGTGTGTGCAGAACAGCCCAGCAATTTAAATATAACACATGATACAATGAGTGAGTGAACCGACAGAAGAAACAATGATGTAGTGACATTTAAGTGCACCAGTTATTATTTTATCTCCCAGAAAAATAACTATGGGCTGTCTTAACTGTCAGAACATATTCTCACAGATAATGGGTGATGTGTTTGCATGTGAATGAGTCTGCTTGTGTGTGTTTATGTAAATAAATATCCTCATAGCCCATGGTATTTTGGATTCTTATCTAATTATGCTGCCCCCTACAGGAGAAGAAGAGAAAAGCTCCATGCACACTTGAAAGAGAGCCGTAGCCAGAAAAACTACAACCTCACCTCATGCAGCCTGGCCCCTAAACCCAGCCTTAGGCCTCAGCAAGGCCTGCAGCTCCTGAGCGTAAGCACTTTTGGCCCCTTTTTTACCTTGCAGTAATGTATGATTTGTATCCGGATGGTATATTCTTGAACTGGATTGCATTTATATCTTGCCTTCTAGTCTGTCTCTTCTATTGTGATCAGACTTTTAATAGACCCTATGACATTTCTTTTCTTTTTTTTCTTTGAAAACGAAGTGTCCTGTGTTGACACATTGCCTATTGAAACAGGAATCCTTGGACATATCAAAAGGATTTTCTTTTTAAAGAAAATTCTCAAAAGACATTACATCACAGCTGTTGTCATGAACAATTAGGTTTGCCAAACAAATAAGACCCTAAACAGGCTGCATTGCCTGAGATAAACTTTAAGAGTTAATTTATTCAGTGTCTGCTTACAAATCCTTCAAAATCACTTTATTATGTGCGCCGTCTGAACTGTTATTATGGCTATTTATGTTTTGGTTGTTTTTTTTGTTTGTTTTTTCAAATTGTTGCATATAACCTACATTTGAAATTATACACTTGTTCATTATAAGTAGTAGTAGTAGAAGTAGTAGTAGTTAGCTATGTTTTTCAAACTAACTGTTCAACATGCTAGCCAACTTGCTTGCTATTGGCAGGCAGTATAAGGGTGAAGAGCGTTCGCATTCAGGGCAGCATTTGAGTAATCATAAGTTTGCATGATGGGTCATCATAAGTATTTTCGTTCCAATTTCACAAAAAGAGAGACTATACTATATGTTTACTGCATTTATATATTTATTTTGTTAACTATTAGAAGTATGATAGCATACAGATGGCTTGAAAGCTAAAATACATGGACTAAAACAGTGGTTCTGAACCAGGGGGTCGGAGCCCACTAAGGGGCCCCAAGAATTTCTTAAAATTAAGTTTAGTTATATTAATATAATCATAATTAAAATGCTGACGAATAAGAAAACAATAAAAATGTGATATACAGCATTAAACTGATCATATTTTTGAGTTTGTTTAATTTTAGGTACATATCAGTTTAGATGTGAGGGCCTTTGAATATTAGAAGTCAAATATTGTAAAGGTTGAGAACAACTGGACTATGAGCCACAAAACTCCAGATTTGATCTCATGGAGTCATTAATGTAATCAAGTGCGATATACAGCATTAAACTGATCATATTTTTGAGTTTGTTTAATTTTAGGTACATATCAGTTTAGATGTGAGGGCCTTTGAATATTAGAAGTCAAATATTATAAAAGGTTGAGAACAACTGGACTATGAGCCACAAAACTCCAGATTTGATCTCATGGAGTCATTAATGTAATCAAGTGCAATCTGATTTTGATGTGATCGCTGAAAATTCACGTTAAAAGGGATTCAAATCCACATCTCTGGATTTTCTGCTCATCAGCAATTAGAAGCAAGAACAGCTGACACTTTACACTGCTCGACTCATTGTAACAAGGCTCTGTCACAGCTATTCAGGGTGTGCAAGGACAGACACACTAATAATGGTAGTCACACTAGTCCATCATTGAGGGTTTGTGATTACTGCATCATTCTCTGTCTTTCTAGCTCAGAAACTTTGCGCCAGTCCAGTGTCCTAGAGAATGAAGACAGTTTGTTACCTTCCCTGTGTCATCACTTTCTCAATCACTCCAACTAGAAGATCCATCACAGATAAGCTGATACAGGCTATTTGCATTGAAAACTGGTAATTCAAATGTCATTTAAACCCAGTGAGATGTTTAATCGCTACAGCAATGGCACACTGTCAGAAGACATGCAAATGCCAGCCAAAGCAATCAAAACTAGTCTACTGACAAGGATAGACCAGCTTTTGACACATGATGTTAGTTTGTTTTTTCATTGTTAGATGTTAGTTACTTTTTCTTTCAGTAATGGTATGATATGCAATAAATATAGGATGGAGTGACTTTTGCATATATGCATTAGAGAAACCTCTGGTAGAAATATCTGTAAAACTCAGAAGATTACTGATGTAAGATATGTTTCCATCTCATCTCAAATTCCATCCTAACCTTTCCCTCTATATATATTTCATAAGCACCTCACTCTTTCTGGTGCACCGTTCGCTGAAAGTTCAGCCCATGGGCATATAAACAAACATTTATTAATACACTGGTAACACACAGCTTGCCTTGTCTAGAATGATATTTTAGGCTAGCGTGTGCCAGGTAAATGTGAATTTTTGTTGTTTGCTTTGCCCCTGCATACCACAAAGTTTTTTACTATAGGTGTGAAATATTTATTGATTTGCAGCTGACATGAGGTTGAGCAGGAAGAACAATTCACAGCTCTCTGAACTCATGTAACACATTTACCACAGAAACTCTTCACTGGCATGACATTTAATCAGTTACTATCTACAGTAGCATTGGACAGATCATGCAGATCACACACACACTCAAGTTACAGTGGGTGATGGTCTTGCATGTCTTGCAATTAAAACATCCATTACTAACCAGCGTGTATTCAGCCTTATGCAACTCTGTTCAAAGCAGGTCCATTAAAAAGCTTTGAACACCCAATGAGCTCATTATTGGCCATACGTCCCATGTACAGTATTTGCCCCTGTTGGCTGTATAACAGTCACACTGTGAGGAACTCACGTGTACGGCTTTCATATGTGCCATTATGATGTCTGAGGTGATCTCTGCAGTGCTATTTTGAAATACATTTTGTAGAATACTCTTTTATAAGTCTCAATTTTTAGCTCTTTTGTATAGTACCCTTTTGTCCAATATGCTCATTACCTTTCTTATCAACATTTCAGGATGCATCACATGTTCTGCCCATTAGCTGCATATTCCTCCTCAGATGCATTGACAATAATATTTCAATATCAGTTTGCTGACCTCCTTTTCCAAACATTCTAAGCAGTTTGTTGCTTATACGGTCTAAGATTGTGAGCACTTTTTGTGAATTACCCTTGATAAAATATCAATATGTTTCATAATACAGTAGAACCTGCTTGATACCTGCACATTAGTCTTAATCAGATTTTAAAAATGAGAATTCGGGCTATATATAAAATTTGTAGTATGTTTTCTCTAAACTTTAGGGCATTTTGGCTGAATTCACCTGATTAATTTAACAGCTAAGTAGTCTATTCAAGCATGTTTGTTTAAAAGCATTTTCTGGAAATGTAGGTGGCTGTGCTTCGAAAAAGAAAGAAAATGCATCTTCAAAGATCAGAAAGATGTGCTTTCAAAATATTTCGATTGAAGTCACTTTTGATTGCCTGAACAGGTTCTTTTGAGTGCAGTCAAATTGCATCTCTAAGGGAAAAGAAATTGACTGCTTCAGTAATGATAGGCTTCTAGCTTTTCTAATACTAGTTACCTATGTGATAAAGGGTTGACCTTAAATTCAGAAATGACTATTTCTATCTTTGAATGAATCAGACAGCTTTTTTAAACCTTTTGAGGGAAATGAATTTTAAGACTTTTGCTCTGAGACATAACTTTGCTTTTGTGAAACAGTATGGCCATCATACTAATGCCAGAATATGTTTGGGTCTGAGCAAAAACAATGTGAACTAACGGTTGATTTCATATTGCACACCATGGACTACAAAATATAAAATGACCATTTTAGCAAACCATATTCTATACCTTTTTTGAATATTCGACTTTTATTTTCTCTCTGAATTCACATAAACCTGTTATTAGTTAGATTGCCTTACCAACACTTCCTCCCACTGTTTTATTTCTACTCTCTCTCTTGCTCCCTCTCTTCGTCTGTATAAATCTTATACTCTCTAGCTCCTTCCCACTCACCTGATATTTTCAATAGTGCATTTACTGTCTTTACAAGTCGCTACATCATACAGCTATGCAATTATTAGAATAGAGCAAGAGATGGCCATAACATAATAACAAAACATAACAGCATTGCATTAGATAACTGGTTAAATGCTCAGAGTGTGTCAACCATATATAAAAGTCTCAAGTAATCATGCACTAGTTTTTGTTTTGAGTTAAAAGACTAGGGTTTATGTAAGTGATTTTAAACATATGACTCAATTTCGCGTGGGTTACATTTCACATATGTATTGCCATCTTACTTCAGCCCAGGTTTGAGAAAAAAAGGCAAGCTTACTGCAAATGTAATTTCTTTGTCAAAGCAGTGTCAATATTCAGCAGTGTCAGCAGTCTGTCAATATCACAGACACAAGAGGCTTCCTCCAAGCTACTGTTATATCACAATTGAATAAAGTCCTGTAGGCTGGGATGTTACATGATGCATTCAAATCTGTAAAGATGCTCCCAGTCATCATTTGCAGAGCAGAACATAATGAGTTGCTAAATTATGCACATACACTGCATATTTTTAAGTAATTACAATAAAGTTTCAGTCTTCCCTGTAGCTCAAACAGCATGGTGCTAGCAATGGAAAAGTCATGAATTGGATTCCCAAGGAATGCATAAACTGTTGAAATGTATACTTTGAGTGCAATGTAAGTTGCTTTGGAAAAAAAAGCATCTGCCAAATGTAAAAGAGGAAAGTAAAAGGGAAAAAAAACGTAGTTTCTTCTGCACTGCACATATTGTTCCCACACAAGTTCCATTAGAGGAAGATGTTGGGACATTGCTTGGATTTACATAGTCCTGAAAGTGCTATATTATCCAATTAGAGTGACTCTTGTGTCCTTCTCTGATCCCCCATCAGCCATCAGTTCTTCTCCTCCTGTACACTCCCCCTCTCTCTCTTCTCTTCCACTCGAAACTGTGGAGTGAAGGTGGGATAGTGGAGGAGATTAAGTATCTCTCTGACATTTAGATCATTGTGTGCATTCTGCTCGAAGCAGAAATGGGTTTTTATGAGGAAGACTTTCAAGGTGTGAAATTTAAATTGGATTTGTCTGCAGGTTCCATAGTGGTCTGTTGGTTTATCTGAGTATCAGTGGAACCCCGGCCGCTGACTCTGTCAAAGACAAGAATCAAAGCGAAGAGTTAAGCAGAAGCCTGAGCTGCTCTTGCATGCTGGATGCATTATCCAACTTGTATTAATTAAATGTTTAGATGACAGAGCATAGCATTGCCCATAGACAACGATGTAGAATGTTTAACATTTGTCTTCTTTTTGTGACTTTTGCAGTATTATAAACCCACAAGGTCCTCGCCACCACATGTTCAAGAGTCTAGTTTCGTTCAGAGCACTGCTGCCGCTACCAATCCACAGGGCACATTGACAGGAAAACACCCCAGGTATGAATCATCATAAAAAAGCATCTTTTTATCCTTCTAAAAAATAACTTTTTCCATGCTAATTTAATGGCATTGAAAGAAATTTTGACAATGTATGAAATCCTCATTCCTCTGTCAAAAAGCTCTGAGGAGAGAAATTAAATTTTCATCCATTGCAGTGCACCCAGTGACTATGGTACAATTACTGAATAGTAAGAAAATTATAATAGTTCTAAATGGCAATACATACATTAATATGCACTTCTGTAATAGTGTCAACATAAATGGCAGAGTAGCACTATATGGAGATAAATTTCACTGGGACGACATGTAATTTACCAGTCCAGTCCTTGTTATAATCAGTTTTCTGGTGCAATACAATATGGCAGCTTCATGTTTTGATTTTGCTCACTAAGGCTGAATTTATTTGACCAAAAATACAATAAAAACTGAAAATGAATACAGTTTAAAATAACTTTTAAAATTTAATTAATTACCGTGATGGCAAAGCTGAATTTTCAGCAGCCATTACTCCAGTCTTCAGTGCCACATGATCCTTCATAAATAATTATAATATGCTGATTTGGTGCTCAATAAACATTACTTATTAGTATTCATGATGAAAATGTTTTTCGTTTTTTTTTTTCCTTTGATGAATAGAAAGTTTAAAAACAGCACTTATTTGAAATAGAAAACTGTCGTAATACGAACATAGAGTTGTGGTGTGTTGGGGGGTTTTATGGAGGGGTGGGAATGGTCTGTAATAGCAGAGACACAAAGCCTTTCAGACTTGTTTAATCCTCATGCATTCCTCAAATCTAAACATTAAGCCCTGATTCCACTCTCTGTTTTTGTTTGTGGCTCAGTGCACTCTTGCAATCATATATATGTATTTTTATTTTTTCTGTGATGACATGTAATTTGTTTGCAAACAGCCTTTTGCCCCCTGTCCCACCCCTCCCCAACTGCTCGTGTCGTCAAATGATCATCACAATCTAACTGATTGCTCTTGACTCAGGGTAAGGAAGGATTTAAATATGCAGTGAATTATCGCTCTGTTGGAGACTTATCTAAAATCAAGCATGAATTCCTCTTCAGGCTATTTTAACCAAATATTCAAATGTGTGCTCCTTACTGCCAGCGGTCTGATAGGTCAATTAATCTCTATGTTAATGTGGCCCCATTCAGTGGTAACGTATATGTACAACATCTCCCCGTAGTTTGCCTAGCAGTATCACATAAATATCTAATTGGGAACAAGGTGACTCATTGGTAATGTGCTCCATTTTTTAATGATAGAGGAAATATATCTAGTAAATCATTTTTTATGAAGTCTGCAGGTGTGTAAACTAAAGACTGCATTCCTGAGTACTGTTTATTCCCAGTGCCTTTCTCAGAGAGCTTTATGAAAACATGTCCTGCTTTGTAAAACATTCAGCACACAAGATGGAGACAAAGAGAAAGTGAGAGTGTAAAGTATTTCTAACATAAGAATGCCATGGAATGGGACAGAAAATCTCTGCGAGAAATCGGTATAGTGGCTTTGCTTTGTTCTGAGTCACGTGTGCTTATATATCTATATATATATATATATA
>NW_015505710.1:328691-351210 GCF_001515645.1 Sinocyclocheilus grahami | reverse complement strand
GAATAGAGGCAGCTGTAAAAGTATATAAAATATTAACATTGTTGGATTATTTATTTGCTTATTTATTTATCTATGTAATCGTTTTGTTTTGTTTGTTTGTAGTTTTTTTTAAGTCCCCAGTAATGTATAAAAATAATTTCAAAAAATAAAATATTAATAGTTAATAATGATAATAACAATAATATAATATGATGATAATAATAATAATAATAATAATAATAATAATAATAATAATAATATTATTATTATTATTATTCATTTGTTTTCTGATGCTTTTAATCAGAGCCCCACAGCATATTATTATTTATCCCTCAGTAAACATACACTTGTCAGACGTGTATCATTTCTCCTTGGGGATCAAAATGACCCGAGCAATAACACAAAAATGCAAATCAAGAAATCCAGGAGTGATATGTGAATTTTGTTTTACAGGAGTGGTTCCCTCTCTCATAGTCCATATCAGAGGAGTCATTCTGCTTTTCGGCCTGCATCTCGCAGAACACCACCCATAACCAGAGGATGTCTCAATGCCATTGGTGGAGCAAGAGATTCTGGTCCTGCCTACCAACATCTCCAGGAAGTAGACAGCTCAGAGAGGGAGTCAGTGAGAAGGTTAGTTAGCAACATTCATTTGCTACAGGTCAATGAGCTTAATGCTAATTATTTAATGCTTATGCATAGTCCTAGCCAATGGATTAACCCGATGGATTAAACTCTAGTTTGTTATCTCTGAGGGAATGCATTTATGCAATTAAACTGCATGCAAATTTTTTTTTTTTTTTGGTGGTGGTGTCCATGAGTCAGTTCTGGTCAGTGGCACTGTCTGCTCTCTCTGTCCTCTGATTTATGTGCCAATCTGAAGTTTTAAACAACCACTCCTGCCAAACAACCCCCAAGGCAGTGGCCATTCTTACACTTGTCATTTTTTTCTGTTTCTCCTACTGCATATTAGATCTGAATTCAAGACAAGAAGTTTTCTCCAGGTTCATTATATAAAGATTTATTTAATTGTTTGCTTGTTTGCCTGGACCACTTTTCAGCAGCAATGCTCCCCCGCTGCTGAATCTATACCACCACCTCCAAATCTTCAGCATCACAGTAAAATAAATTATATTTCATATCTGAATTGTGAATGTGAGTGCGCAGTCTGTGTTCAATGTGATGCAATTAAAATGTTATGTATCAAAAAATAATTACATGAAATGTCTTTCTATTGACCTGCAAAAACAAACATGCATTCAACCAGTGTATACAAATTCACAAACAAATGACTCTTTTAAATTGCTTATTTTTAATGAATAGTTTTTAGACTGATTCATAAACAAATTATTCTTATGAGCTAGTTATTTTTAGGAAATCATGAAAATACAAAGCAGTTCAACAATTGACTCTCATGGCCCGGTTCCGGCCCGCTTTCAACTAATTTCAAACTAATGTCAAAAAGACAAATTAAAAAGAATGATGTGAGGGGGCGCTTTAAAAACATTGTCACATTTTTACAGAGTGATTATAAGTTAAATTAAGTATTAGTTAAGGTCATGACGTATACATCTCCAACACTATAACCAGTTTTGGACTTGCTGTAACAGTCAGATATACACTTTAAAAAATAAATTAAATAAAACATTTGCAAAACTAATTCAACACCCAATGCAAACTTTACTGCATGATGTAATCACTTGTGGGCAGGGCCATATCTCATGGTTCTAAGATTAGTGGTATGTCACTGGTAAGGTTGGCTTTTTAAAGTGTGATAATATACATTTACCCAGAGTATATCTTTAATTGTTTTGTGTATGTGTCATAAAGCCTGTTTTATAATTGCTCCCAAGTTTTGCCATAAAGCCTGCTTTATAAATGCTCCCAAGTTTTCCGTGGCGAGCATATGCATTTGTTTCTATGCTGGCTGCAGGAGCAACAAGCGGGCTTGTCTGAGCTCTATTATTGAAGTTCTGTATGCAGGCATGACTCACTAGACAGGAGGGCACTGGGGAGTGCTGCCTTTTCCAGGAGCAGCACAGCTAATAAAAACCACACTGTCATAGCCAATTAAACACCCAGTGATATATCAATGGAATGGGCAGTCCTGGATGAATTTGCTAGAATGGGCCAGCCATCAACTCTCACACACTATAGGCTGTCCTGGCCCACTTAGTCCTCGTTTGCTATACAGGACAGCTTTGTAGTGTGGAAGACTCCACCTCGCCTTAAAATCTCCTACAGGTTCTCAGCACTGACCTATTTCCAGCCTTGCAGCCTGCATAAGAGTATTCCTCTGCTGGAGACAGCTCTGTTACCATAGAGACAGGCTGGGATACGGGACAGGAAAGAGAAGGAGAGAGTGGGAGCGAGACAGGAGAGGAGTGACAGAAAAAAGAGAAAGACAGAGATAGAACTGTTTTGCATATGACAGCAGAAAAAAATCGTGGCTGTCTCATTCCTTCCGTTCCAGAAAGCGTGCTGTTATCTCACTAAAATGGCTTACGGAGGGCACAGATTTTGCACAGTGTTATAGCTCCCAGTATTTTTAGATAGGAATGTACCTGTCAGCCCCCCTGTAGGTCATCTGGATTCCCTCGAGCTGAGTTCTTAAGCAAGTACATAGACAACATTTATAATTGCTTACTCATATTAAGTCCGGCTGTTATGTATAAAACTATCCGGAGGACTTAAATTCCCAGTTTGTGGTGTACCTCCTATCTGATCATCGACACAAGGCTATTTTCCCAGTAGCCGATTTCCTTGGACAAAGTTGGTTTCTAAAGTCTGACCTCATCAGCTGCATTTCTCTCTTACAGCAAGTGTCTGCTCATTAAAATGTTTTCAGTATGACGCTTTCAAAGATGAGGGCTGTTCATTATACAGGACTTCAAAACATGCCCCGAATGTATTCCACTACAATGACACCCCTTAAGCTGTTTTCCTTTCAGCTTAATACATTTCATGCAGGTATCTGAAATTGTTACATGATACGATGAAGAATAACAGCATTGCAGGAAATAAGGTTATAAATCATAATTTGCACAGAGCGGTGCGGCAGTATCACTTCCTTCATTAGTGTTACCTACTAACCCTCAAAAGTGATGTTTTCTGCTTGTTTACACTGTAACAATTAAAATAGAAGGAAATTATCTTTTAATTATCTAGTCTTTTTGTGAGATACTCTCTTTCAATCTGGCAAGCCTTTAATCTGATCTGATCTGATCTTTGTTTTTTTGTTTTGAGGACGAAATTATCAGAATTTGCCACGTTTTTAGCATTAGATCATTGAATATATTTATTCAAGAGCAGAATGATATATTGAGTCAGGCCAGTGAAATCGTCTGTACTTAATAGTTTTGGATGGACATTTTAAACACGTGTATCAAGTCAATACATAATTTCTGCAGTTTTTCCACTTTTTCAGTATGTTTTGTTGTATTTTTGAGAGAAACCCACCCCTAAATGACAGTCTCTTTCGTCATATAGTCAAAGGTCTAGACATGTGCAACTAGAGGAGAGGTGGAGAGAGGGTCACTGGAGAGACGTGCTCAGCAGGAGACAGCAGGAGTTTCATTAAAACACATACATTTCTAGCCGCCTTCAAAAGAGCTCTCTTTTCTGTTGACATTGAGGATTTCAGTAAATGATCACATTATATTGAATCTGAAGCAAAATCTCACAAACCCAGGCTAAATCCATGCATCCTTAACTGTTTCCAAGTCTTGATATTCCAAGAATGATGATCCATATCCTGCTGAAATGCTTGACATTGCTGTCATATTGTCTGTTTTATAGAAAATAGAATCAGACAATTTGCCTCCCCTTTATTGAGGACTCGGTCATTATCAGAAAAAGAAGTGCTTGGTTAAATATTAATGCTATGAGAAAAGCCATTCTTTGTCAGGGATTATGAATTATTACACAAAGATAATGAATCAGGGGAACGATACCGATTGCTTCTAAATTGAGAGATTAGTTTACCAAAGGTCTGGTTGGATGGAACTTCTTCTTTCATCACTTTTGAAAGAATTTTGCATGCAAATCATCAGAAGATTAACTTAAGAATGGCTGCCATGGGAGCAGCCAGTTCTGAATCAAGAAACCAGCTAATGCCCAGCTGAACTAAACGATTATGTGTCAGAGAAGACACTGGGCTACCAGCGAGATAAAATAAATGTTGAACAGTTAATAACCTGAGATACCGGAGTATGTAGTAATTGTTTTAATTCCTCATCATTTAATAGCCTCAACTTGTAGAAAAATCATTGCTTTGTTTTACATGTCTCATTAAGAATGCCATATAATGTTGTCATTTATTATGTAAGACATTATAAGACACAGTGTCTGCGGTGCTGAGAGGATCAAATTCATGTTTTTTTTATGTTGTAATACATTCTTGTATCCTAGCAGAGATCTATAAGTAAGCAATTCGTAGGTTGACAAAAAGTTTACACAACAGACACTGTACAGCAAAGAAAACACTGATCTGTTTGTTTAAGCATCACAATCTGCCCAATATTAGCAACACTGATTCTACCAATGGCGCAAGTTTGGGGCAGGACTCTTTGTTTGACTGACTAATGGGAACACTGTACTACCAAGACGGTTCAGTCATATTACTATAAATGGGAGAAAATGCAATGCAATGCACAATATGGCAGAAAGAGCCACCCGGCAATTGGTAAAGCCATCACGTCCTGACACTCGCGCTTGGGACTGCACATGCCACAGCCATACAAATAGTAGGGCTGTAACCCCGTTGTCCTGGCCAGATTGCCCTCCTGGCCTTTGTCAATCATGGCCTCCTAATAATCCCCAACCCCTTGATTGGCTCTATGACTTTCTCTCCTCTCCACCTATAGCTGGTGTGTGGTGAGCGCACTGGCGCCATTGTCTTGTGGCTGCCGTCGCATCATCCAAGTGGATGCTGCACACTGGTGGTGGTTGAGTAGAGACCCACCCCACATGATTGTAAAGCATTTGGGTGTACAACAATACACAATAAAGCGCTATATAAATGCATCATTCATTCATTCATTCATTCATTCATGCGCAATGGCTGGATCAACTTGAAAAATATGCCTTTTTAATGCTATTCGAGTGTGAGAAACCAAATCCATGGGTCAGTCCATGTCAGATTTTTTTGCTGGATTTGAAATATTTAAATGTGGATTTTCCAAGCAGTTTTTGAGAGTTCAGTATTTCCCCATTCGAGTAGATAGGTCTAGGTCTTAAATGCCCGAAATAGCTACCTGGAGGTGTTGCCAATTTGGCTGCAAAATGAACAAATTTTCCTTGAAAGGGGACTTTCCTGTTGATATGAGTGACAGATTATTTGGGAACCTGTTTGAACCAGTCATTATTTTTGCAATTCTCTTTGTTGATGCTACAGGCACAGAAATTACACACTTGAGCTTTATTCGGCTTTCAGAATATGTATCAATCCTTTTTGAGATTCAACAAACCTCCTTATTGGCACTGTAATGATTTTCAATATATCCCTGTCTTTTCCTTAATCTCCCTATATTTCAGACTGTCATATTTTCCTCTTTCTTTACAGGAACATTTCCGGCCCTGGCAATGACCTACATCAAGATTCCTTTTACAATATGCAAGCCTCACAATCCTCAAAATCTTGGAGCAGCCATTTAGACCACAGGTGCGCTAGGAGCCTCAGGTCAGGCGGCCCTAGCCAAAGTCCTCCTGCTCCTTACCGTCCCTGCTCTATCCCAATCATCCCCTCTGTCCACTCCTACCAGGATGAGGTCTCGTGTATGCAAACCGCCCCTACTGATGGAAGCAGCCGCTCTAGTCCTCTGGAAAGCACAGCTGATGCTCCGGCTGTCAATCAACAGTCCAGTGTAATGGTCTCCAACCGAGTGGCTGGTAGACGAGAGGAAGTGGCCTCACTACTCGACGAGGCTCAGGAACAACTCAGAGCACTAGCACATGCCCAGAGGCAACAGGAGGACATCAGTAGCTCTGTCCCTCAGGGGGCCAAAGAGACTGTGTGCATCCTTTTAGCAAATGGGGGTGGACAAGGGGGAGTGGCCTCTTTTGGGCCCACAGAGACTCATTTAGTGAGCCCCAGTGACATGCACAAAGATGCCACAAAGACTGGCCAATGAGAAGCGGTTGACAGGACTAACCACAAATGTCCCGTGTGTCTTGGGGCTTCAGGATACTCTGCCAAAATTGGGATACCACTGCAAGCTACCATTAAATTTCTGAGGACCTGCTGTGAGTAGAAGTGTGGGAGAGTGACAGTCTCGAACATGTGAAAAGAGTATTTATTTATATGCATTTATTTAAGGAGAAACTTCTACTTAGAAAAAGAAACCAAATAGTCTGTCATCTCCACTGTGTTTTTAACTGTATAAAATATACATAAATATATATAAATGGATATAAATATATGAATTCAAACTGGTGACCAAGTACAAAAAAGGAATATGGGATTAAGAAACTTTCTTTTGTAACGTATCAGCTCCACATCCTTAAAGATGCGATGCTCGGTGGTTAAAAAACAAATTACTAAAAGAAAAGTTTTTCCACTCATTTCCAATCAAGCTATCTTCAATCTTGTGTTTTGCACCTGCAGCAGTTGTGTTTACTATCACGGTCCCTGTCACTGTCCTCTACCTTTGCCAAGGAATATGGCTCCATCTGCCTTTGAAAACAGTGGAACGTGGATTACAATTGGACTAAACTTCTAAACGCTAATCGTATCCAGGCATGAGGTAACTGATAGTTAAGTACTGCCTCCAAGACATCGATTGGAAGAATTTGATGTGTCCGTCCGTTTGTGGAGCAATCTGCATTTAGTTTTTCTGTGCCTTGGCACGTTCACTCCTTCATTTGGGTTTGGATATGAGTAAAGATAAGCTAATGGAACAGAGCACATCATACTGCACACCACCTGAGATGCACAAACAGACCGTCGACGCCTCTCTGGATGGACCAAGGAGATTCCTGCACGGGATAACAGAGAGCAAGCTTGGCCAACACAAGGAGCTTCTGTGTTTTGTTTTGTTTTGTTTTTTCTTTTTGTTCTTATGGCATTATCTGCTGCTTTCTGGGAGCTGCACTCACTATGAGTCTGTATGCTACCTTTGAATTGGGACATGATATTTCTATGAATTAACAACCAAATGTGGTAAGAAAGAAAAATTAGCAATGAATCTTTGGTCAAGATGTTTCTTTGTTTCCAATGTTTTTTGTTTTGTTCTGATCCCCAATTCACACAACTGTGCATGTTGATGGTATTGATTTGCAGAACCAAGCCATGACAGTTAAAATTATTTATAGAAAAGCCCCACAAAGAAGAAACTGCATTATAATTGACCTGCATCTGCTGATTTCAACCGAAGTCCTGGTATAACAACACGAGTGGTCTGCTGAGATTTATAGTTCAGTCCTAATAGACCCATTTCTGAGAAATGCTCAGTGACTGCATTATACTGAATTTACTTTTTTTTACGTGTTGTTGTTTCTACTCAAGCATTTATTTAAGACCTCCACCTGTAGTTTGGTTTTAAGACCTTCTTTAAAGCGCGTTGCATTTGTCCTCCATCAGAGTTTGTCTACCATGCCATCCAAAACTCAAGGCTGAGATGAAATGAAATATCTCCTGGTAAAAGAAAGCAAGGTAAAGGTTAGCCTGTGGCAGAAAGGAGCTGTGAGGGCAGACAGATAAGACTCTCACTTGATCTTATAACACCTTCCCCTGGCAAAAGCACTGACCTCATCAGTGATTTGCAGTATCTATCAAGATAATCAAGCATCCGAAGTAATGTGACAGTATTGCTGTAAGGGAAAGACAGGATAGATTTAGATCTCAAAGCTACACGATTTCTTTATCAAACCATTTAAATTTTAATAATAGAAAATATTACATTGCATTAGTTGTCAGGGGCGATTCTAGGATTTCAGTTGGGGGGCTTCAGTTTGAAATGAGCTGTTGGTAGACTGTCATTTTTATTTTTTAAACCAATTAAAATGGTATGTTTGTTAATATGAGCATTCGTGATTTTTTTTTTATTCTATGTATGCTCACATTATGCATCTCATTTTATTGGCATGCAGTAGATAAGCAGAAAAATCACACATGCAACAAAGATGATACCATGCACATTGCCACAGTGATCTATAAAATGGCAGACTAATTCATATCCAGGGCATAAACTGTCCATCTGTTACAGCTATTAATGTTCATTTTCATTTGAAATGGTGTGAGAAGGTTTCATTTGAGCTGGACCATATTTTGTACACTAGTGCTTAAGTATATTCAATTATGTTTTTGCACAATGTATGGTATTTTATGCTGTCATTATTCCAGAGTGTAAGGTATGTGACTTGATGAATTTATTACAGAAGACAGTATATTGCAAGACGTTTTGACAGAAAGTGCAAGCTGCAACTGTGCAAGAAGGTGTAACACGAGCACAACAAAACTTTATGGTTCTGTATAACAGCCCCTTGATGTACTTTAATGTGCAATTTCAAAATTGAGAAATTAAATTTCTGTTTATTCTTGTATGTGAGAAACTGCATCATTGAGCTCCCAATTGAAATAGTATTTTCTTTTCCTTTAGTTCATTTTTTAATTTTTTCAATAAAGATGAATCTTCAGTGTTAATAATGTTAGAATGAGTGTTTTTTAACTAAATTAAATATAAATCATCAGATTCAAATAGTGTTAGTTTAGTATTATTTATATACTATGTTTTTCTCAGTTGCTTTTGTACATTTCTCAGATTGCAATTGAAATTCTCAATTCGCCACATCTCGTCACCTATGCACATCACAAAAGCAATTTCTCATTATTTTGAACAAATTGCCAATGCTTTGGTATGTTCATGCAATTATGTACAATTGTCTGTTGTTTCCTGCATTATCAATTGCTTATATCATGTTTATCAATATATTATACTGGTTCTGTTAGTCTAACCCCGCAATACATTTTAGGCATTAGTTCATTGCATAAGTCATCAAATGCAAAATGGATGTTGACAAATTGTCAAGCATATTTTCAATACATTTCTATTAGATTTTTTTGTAGATGTGTCCTGAATTGATGAATTGCATAGGAAAATCTTGAATTTCACTAATGAAGGGGTGTAAGTAAAGTAAAGTGTTAGATCAACCAATGATCAGCCAGTTCTCTAAAACAGCTCATAGGTGCATCTCAATGGGAAAGCATATACAGACAGAACTTATAATTTGTTACAATTTCTGACAATGCAAGAACAAAGAAACAAACAAGGTCAGAAAGAAGAAGAGTAAGGATGCGTGGTGGAAGGGTAGGGAGGCAAAACGGACATAAGCACGTTTCCAATGAAATAAGGGCCACTTTTGTGACCCATGTTCTCAATCATGACCATACAATCGCCAAATTGGGTCAAAAGATGTAGCTGAATGTGGAAAGAACAACTGTTTCCTCAATCATTCAAGCATTTCGTAGACCAAACATGTAATTCAACAATGTGCATTTTACTGCAATACTGTATACGTACTGTAATGTTTCACATACTGTAGTCCACTTGCATTTTATGTTATACAGTAAATATACTGGTAACACTTTACAATAAGGTTCGTTAGTTAACATTAGTTAAATACTTTAGTTAACATGAACAACAATTCTGTGTTTTTCTGTCAATATGGGGTGCTGTGTGTACATTAATGAGGAAAAAAAATTAACTTCAATGATTTTAGCAAATGGCTGCAATATAACAAAGAGTGAAAAATTTAAGGGGGTCTGAATACTTTCCGTACCCACTGTATATATACAGAGAGAGAGAGAGAGAGAGTTGAACTTTTTCAGGATTTTGAAAGATCCTGGATAACAAGTAAAAATAAAATTAAAAATCCCAAAGCAATTGAAAAGTAACTGTGTGAGCTTATAGGGAAAATATGCTTTAGCTTCTCCATCTTACTCCATCTTCTACCATCTTACATGTCTGTTTGTTTGTTTTTTCCACACAGTCCGGTAATATATCTTCCACCAGTTGCGTGGTATAGAAGAATCAGGATTTCATTTCAACAGCCTTGAGCACTCCCTGAAGTGTTGGGGAATGCCAGACCCTTGATGTACTGAGTGAGAGAGTCAATGCTGCTGCTGTGAGAGTCAGGCTATTGATGCAGAGTGTGATTGCAGTCTGAAACATGAGGCTGTCATGAAGGTCAACAGTGACTGCTATCAAAGAAAATCCTTAGTGTAGCAACTGAAGAAACCATAAAGGGAAGGATTTGTTGATGAGAGTATAACCTTGCTGTGGGTGTTTCAACATTTATTTTATTTTCTGGCTGAATAATTAAAACATACTTGTCACTCCCAAAAGTTGCATTGCAGCCAGCCAAACAGAAAGGAACTACCATTTTTCTTTAGCTGTTGATGTATTTGAGCATAATATGCAGGGGTGCCGTAATGGTGGTGGTGGGGGGATATGGCTTTAGGATGAATTCAATCATAATATGCAGGGTCTTATCTAGCGAAACGATCGGTCATTTTCTTTAAAAAATATATACATTTATATACTTTTTAAAAACAAATGCTCGTCTTGCTCTAGCTTAGCTTGCGCAGGCGTGTCTTTACATATTACATAATCCAGTTGGAAAGGTCACGCACGGTTAGCTCTTCGTTTGTGTACTCCGGTTCCTCATTTTCTCCTCCCAACTTCAAAATCGACCGACATCGTTGTTTGACCTTTTTTTTGTAAAGAGCATTTGACTTTCTTTGCACGTTCGCTTTGTAAACACTGGGTCGTGCTTCTGCCAAATTCACGTGTGACCTTTCCAACGTGTTTACGTAATGCATGAATGTCGAGCTAGTGCATGACTAGCAAATTGTTATTAAAAAAAGTATAGACATTTTTTTTTGTTTTTTTTTTACAAAATGACTGATTGTTTCGCTAGATACACTCTTAAAAATAAAGGTTCTTCAAAAGGTTCTTCAAGTGATGCCATAGAAGAACCATTTTTGGTTCCACAAAGAACCATTCAGTCAAAGGTTCTTTAAAGAACCATCTCTTTCTTGCGTTTTTGTAATAGAACCTTATTTCGCCACAAAGAACCTTTTGGGAAACAGAAAGGTTCTTCAGATGTTAAAGGTTCTTTATGGAACCATTTAGACAAAAAGGTTCTTCTGTGGCATCGTGAAGCACCTTTATTTTTAAGCGTGTAAGACCCTTATTCCTTGGCTGGGATCGTGTAGAGCCCTTTGAAGCTGCACTGAAACTGCACTTTGGACCTTCAGCCCGTTGGTTCCCATTGAAGTCCATTATACAGAGAAAAATCCTGGAACGTTTTCCTCAAAAACCTTAATTTCTTTGCGACTGAAGACAGAAAGACAATCATCTCGCATGACATGGGGGTGAGTAAACTATCAGGAAATGTTTATTCTGGAAGTGAACTAATCCTTTAATATGAGGATCTCTGCAGAAGAAAACATCTTGGGACACTTAAAATAAACCAAGATTTAAATTCGGCAAACCATGTCTTTAACATTCCACACACAACACGACAAAATCAAATCGTTAAAGAAAGTCATCATCAAATAACTCGAAGGAAACAACAAACAACGGCAGAGGAAATAACCTTTTAAGCAGTTTACAATAAGGCTGTGATTTACATGATTTATTCATGCTGTGGCACATGCTAGTCCAGCATCCAGGGCTGTAGATATCCAACACATATTCATTACCTTGTCCCAGACAATACATCCATGGCAACATAATCAAGTCTGATTGCACAAAATTTGTTTTAGTCAGTTGACATTAGGGTTACTTTGCATATACTTGGTTTGTTCTTCACATTTAATCATTTTAACTCTCATCACAACTGCTTTCAAGTCTGGGCCACACATTTAAACCTTTTAGAATTGTTATTTTTGAAATAAATGTAAGGAATGTACAAAAAACTATTACTAATAATAATTTTTGAAAATAACAGTTTTCTTACAGATTCTTAGAAGCATGGATGGATGAATGGATAGATAGATAGTCTTCCAAATATTTACAAAGTGCTTTGAAGCCGCTCACACAGAGTTTAATAATCATAATTTATACATAAATAAATTTGTTTAGTTCCAACAAAGTTGGACATAGAGAGTTGTTTAGTTCCAACAAAGTTTGTTTTGAAGGGAAATATCAATCTCAAGAATAATTGTGGCTTATGTGTTGTTAGAACGTATTATTTGTTGAGTGCTGAGATCAGAATTATCTATAGCATGTTTGTTTCTAACACTCATTAACACTCTGTTAGCTGCTGTCAACCAATTGTTTCCTATTTTATCATTAGCTGTAATGTTGTTTGCATGTTAATTAGGGGTGGATCCTGAGGTAACTATAGCAACCCTGCACATTAAACAACCTAGACTTCTTGCATCACTCTTTTCGCTTCACTCTTTAATTGATTAAACTTTATAATGTCTTTCAATTCAAACACATTTAATCCAATCATGCAAATAAAAATTTCCTTTAGAGACAATATTTTTTTACCAATACTTATTCCTCATTTTTCCTTCTACTTTCTCTTCCGTTCACTCTTTTTTTTTCTTCCTTTTTCCCTTTTACTGACTAATGCCTTCAAATACGTTTTGCAACCCAGGTGATAAACCTAATGGTCATACAGTTCATCTGAGATATTTTTAAAAATTCAAAATATTTTGTAGCCATATACTATGAATCACCAAATCCTCCTCTCGGTGAACTGGGTAAACAGAAGCTAGCAGATATCACAGAAAGCATCCACTTTATTTCCAAACCAGCTATAGTTCCACCATTGCCATTCCAAAAGGATCAGCACTCATAACCCCTTTTACACCAAACCACTTAGTAAAGTCATCACTCATGGCTAGCTCTCATAGCTTCTCCCATCTTTCTTTTGCAGATGATATTGAATTAGTTCTCTCTATTCCACCCTCTGACAACCAGATACCCTCATGAATCACTGCATGTCTGCCAAGCATTTCTGCCTGGATAAACAAGCCAAATTGATCAAAAACCAAGTTGTTATTCATCTGGCCGAGAACCACCCTTGCCAAGACCTTGTCATTTCAATAGAAAACTCAGCCATCTCACCCACTCAGAAAGCCAAGAATCTTGGTGTCACACTGGACAATAATCCCCTTTTTCAGAAGTATTTGATTGTCACTAGGTTGTGTACTAGCTGTATTAGGCTTATAATGCTCATACCATTTGTTTGCGTTTGCATTTTGCACAGGAAGCACTTCTTCTCCAGCAGGTCCTAGCCAAAATGAATGCTTGCCATTTGTTGATCTCATGGTCTCAAATATGACACTAAAGGATTTCTGTAGGTTTCTCTGGATAAGAGAATCTAAATGCTTTTAATATAACAAAATTTCCCTAACATGTTGAAAATTAGATTAACTGATATATAGTGCCTGTGCCAAAGACCTGTAGAATATTATTCAGAACTTCCCTGCTAATAAATGGTGTCAGAGTGTGCTTTCCTTCTCAATTTATTAAATTTTTTTCAAGAATAGCCTTTTTTAATTGCTATCGCATATGTAATCTATTATTCTAATCTTAATCTATTGTAATCTATTACCTATGGAAAAAATGACTCGGACACAATACGGATAATCAGTGTCTGATTGTTCATTTTTAATTTAACATTCATTTCAATTTAAAAAGTGATCATGGAACAAATCTAAAATTGAACTGAATTTGACATCCACGAGTTGCATTAAGTGTTTATTGTGTACCTGTGGCTTCTCAATGATATTAATAATGGGCAGACCTCATGGTTCCTAGAGTTCCTAGTTTCTTCTCAGAATAATATAAAGAAGGGGGTTTTCTATTAACCATGTTTATCACTACACATTGACAATACAATTGAAAAAATGAAGGTGAATGTGGCTTCAGTGTGTGCAATTTTGTGTAATACTGTTTTTCACTGCAGCTGCATGCATAAATTATGCTGGCAGTGTCTGTGACTGCACCATCTAAATAATTTTAACTCTTATCTGGTCTTACTTGAAGTGTTGCAAGATCTTATATATGTTTTGCATAAAGACAATAACTTGTTACTTAATTGCACAGCAAAGCTGGAGCCATCATGATGTCATGTTGGTTTTACACCTTTTTTTAACATTGCAACAGCTTGACCTACAACATGCTAATGCTGCTTTCCTGGCATCAAAGATAATTACAAAAATAATTACTTTTCAAACATATTGCTTGGCTTCCCCTTATGTTTATTTGTTCAAGAGAGATAGATTTTTGACAGAGTGAGTCTTGGCTCCTTTTTGCCATTTGAAGTTCTTTGTAGTTTGTACGTACCTGTATGCAGTGGGTCATGCTGAGAACCACAGAAATAATAGTCTGCAGAGCACTTGGTTAGGTTCTTGCACTTTCATTGTGTTCCCTGGTCTTTTACCCACTCTGGCAATAAAATATAAAATATACTTATGAAGAAATCATATAACAATGTTGATAGCAGTGAAGAGGCAGTTTCTTGCAATATTTCAAATGTTCAAAAAATATAAAAAACAAACTACCTCCTCATGCATAATAACACTTTTTAGCCTTGACTATATTCATAATATTGCACAACCTCTTATACCTTGTGCTTGTGCAGCTCTCAATATTCAAACAATGAAGTCACCATAATTAAGCTAATTTTATACAGCCTTATAGACATTTTCACAAACAATAACCGGAGCTTTCAATAATAAAAAGAAAAAAGGGAATTGCTATTTAAGACAATTTGATATTTTTAATTTGAGTCACAAATAAAAACTCTTAATACACTTGTATATTTAACATATCTGTTAATATCGATGTGTTCTGATCATCTGAACATTTCAGAAAATGAGAGAAAAGGAGTCAAGAAGTCATGCTTCAAAATTCAGCTGCAATTGAGTGGACAAGCGCAGTTTTTTCGTTACTTTACTGGCAACCTCTTATCCTAATGATGAGAGCATATATCATTTACTATTTATTCTCAAATGCGGAATATAGTAAGGTGTAAAGAATGAGTAGGTGTGTTCAAGCATTACATTTAGTGTAGATTTTCATTCATTAATTGCACAAAGTGCAATAAACTGCATTTGCAAAATTCACTAATGACATAACCATAATTCAACCATTTTTGAGTCAGTTACAAGTCTTCCATCACTTTCATTACTCATCTGATGTCTCAATATCTGTGGGCGGTCTAAGGGCTTAAATCAAGTTTGCACTCTTCTTTATGAATAACATTGAATCACCACAGCATCTGTGATGCAAATGAGCCTGCTGATTCATAAACTGTCCTATGTAAATATCAGTATGGTTAAATGGTCATAAATCCACTATAGCAGTTGCACAATTTACAGTCAATTGGATTTGTGTGTGCAATCGCTTCTATGAATAAAGAAGGACTTTTTAGTGGGATTTTTAGGCTTATGTTGCTTGTGTGTCACACTGGAAATAGACAGATCCCCTATGGCGCTTGTTTTTGCATGTCATTTGTGTTTCTGAGCATGCTTAGCTTGTGTTAATAGCCATTCTATTTTGGTATTTTGACTGATTTCAGAATTTTGATTTTTGAAGTATTGGTGCAATTGGTGTTTGAATCAAGGAAGGGACACAGTGATGGGTCATGGCCTAAATTATATACCTATATAGCCTATATTTATATTTATATTATAAACTATATAGCCAGAACCCAAAATATGGACACTGTAATTTGCTAAATGTTTCCATATTCTGAGTAAATGAGTGCTGAAATATTGTCTGACCTGAAACCACTCTCACCTATCTAGAGACTATGAGTCAGAGTTGGACTGTCTCTCTACTGTGGTCAGATGGGTCACCTGTGCACCAGAATCCGGGTTAAATATGGCTTTTTCATGAAGGAAGACTTTTTTTCTTGACTTTATGAAACACTTCAGCACTCTTCCACATTCAGTTACTCCACCAGTACATGTTATCACACAAGGATACAGAACAATTGAGAAATCGGGCCGCTTTGACATTCCACCTCCAAATTACCCACCCACCAGAGTTTATGATTTTATGGAGTATATCTGAGAGACCCTCCCACCCTGTGGGTTCAAATCTACAGATAGCTAAGATCCCACTGCCATTAGGATTGCACAAGCTCTTTTATTCTGCCTGTAGAAAAAATATTGGTTAAATTAATTAATCTCAGCAGCAGTGGAGCAGATTCCTACCACTGGCACATTATGTTCAAAATTTCACAAGTTTTAAATCATTATTTAGAAAATCAAGGATATAAGACAATCAGTGTTGTTTTGGATCCCACTGGCTTTCACAGTATGAACAAAGCCGTTTAAACATTCTTCTTTTGTATTCCAAAAGTGATTGGCTGTTCAGCTCAGTGAACCTTCATACAAATGAACAAACATAGGAGAAATTAAAGTTGTGGAGAGATGCCAGAAGAACTATTACAGGAGTGAAGTAACCTTTGTGAAAGAGGATCTAGTTGTCCGAACACACACTTACTTCCTGCCATCCACAAGTTTAGTCCCATGAACATAAGTTCATTCAGATTCATAAAAGCGCTGTTGCTTTTTTTTTTTTTTTTATGGATTAGCACAGAAAATGTCCTAAGTACCTGACATATATCACCGAAAGAGGTTTCCAGATATATCACGATTGTCTCTGTGACTGCCATATGTGGCTCTCTAAAACAGCAAAAAAGATGACCACAGGAAGCTATTGTTTAGCCATTCAGAAGACTTTGAGATGCTCTCTGGCTGTCAGTCACTTTGAGCATTCAGGTTTTCTGACAGAGAGAGGGGGCAGTCTAATTCACTCAAGCCTGGTAGCAGTTGGCAAAATGACTAACATCACCTACGGCACTTTAATGCTAACAAAATCACCCATACAGTCCACACCTCCTCGCTAAAGTCAGTGTCAATCATTATCAAAGAATATAAAATTGACAGACGTATCACCACCACCTCTGGATATAGAGATGAGTCCTACTGGATTCTCAGAGTAGAGGATAAATTCCTGAAGGATTGAATGGAGGTACATTCTTGGTTTTAAGATAACGATGTGATCCACTCTGTTCTCATGTACATTAGGTAGATCGGCATTTCCCGATTGCAGTTGATCCTCACTAAAGCTTTTTACATGCCAGTATTTGTGAGCCCTGCTAGTCTCTTTGTTGTCATCTGTGTTCAGAAAACACATAATTGCATAATTGTATTTAATGTGCACTTGTATTCACATAAAATGTTAAAAGTACACTTCAAATCTTAAAAGTATAAAGTAAAAACAATTTGCAAAAAGAGAGTAAACTTTCATGCCTGTTACACTTACGTCATGTCATGTCACTTTGTAATGTCATATTACAAATACATTTTAAATCGTTATGTTTTAACAATCTTTTGTAAGTACTTATTTTGATGTGTTGACTAACATACTAAATCACGTTGTGTACTTATTTTAACTATAGTGTATTTTTCAATATTACATTTAAAGTTAACATTTTAAACGTTCTTAATTGCCACTTCATAATTACAAATAGTTTTAAAAACACGACACGTGTAAATAGAACTGAAGTCAATTTTACTTTGCTATAAATGTACATCATTGTGTACATTTGTACATCACAACATCAAAGGTTGTACTGTTGAATGAAAGGCTGTGAAAATAAATCTGCATTGTTAAACCTTTTGATCTTTTATTTTAAAAATTTCATTGGAGAATAAGAATTTAAAATTGGGGGGGAGGGGTCTCATTATGAAATAAATGTTTTTCTCTAATACACATTGGCCACAATTAATCATACTCTTTATTCAATACTTTTTGCAACCTCTATTTGCCGACATAACAGCTCTGAGTCTTCACCAATAATGCCTTATGAGTTTGGAGAATACCTGACAAGGGATCAGAGACCATTCCTATATACATAATCACTCCAGACAATTCAGATTCCCAGCCCTATGTTGGTGCTTCTTCTCTTCAGTTCACCCCACTCATTTTCATTTATAGAGTTCAGGTCAGGGAACTGGAATGGCCACGGCAGAAGTTTCATTTTGTGCTCAGTGACACATTTTTGTTTTGATTTTGATGTTTGTTTTTGAATCATTGTCCTGTTGGAAGATCCAACCTTGGCCCATAATTAGACTTTTAACAGAGGCAGTCAGGTTTTGATTTTTTATCTGTTGGTATTTGATAGAATCCATGATGCCATCCATCTGAACAAGATGTCCAGGACCTACGGAAGAAAAATAGGCCCACAACATTAAAAATACAGTACACGCTCAGAGATAAAGGTACAGCAGCTTTCACTGAGGTGGTACCTTTTCAAAAGGTACATATTTGTACCTAAAGGGTCCATTTTGGTACCTTAAAGATACATATTGGTACTTAAAGTGTACATATTAGAACCTAATAGTTACAAACGTGTACCTTTTGAAAAGGTACCGCCCCAGGGACAGCTGTTGTACCTTTATTTCAGAGAGTGTAATATATTTAATTGTACACATGGGGTACTTCGTGTCCCTGTGTGCACCAAACCCATTTTAAAGGGGTCATATGATGCTTTTTAAAGATCATTATTTTGTGTATTTGGTGTAACAGAATATGTTGACATGCTTTAATGTTCAAAAAACACATTATTTTTCAAATACTGTACATTATTGTACTATGCTCCGCCTCTCTCAAACGCTTTCTACAAAGTCCCTCCTTCCGACAAGTGCAGTCTGCTCTGATTGGCCAGCTGACCCAGGGCATTGTGATTGGCCGAACACCGCAAGCACTCGTCGGAAATGTAACGCCCCTTACCATAATCACGAGCTTCATCTTTCAAAATAAATGTAAAGACAGTAAATAATGTAATTAGTTTTACCATCAGTTCAAGCCCGAAAGGGGAATAGAGTCAAATACTTAAACTAATAACAAAACAGTAGCTGATTCAGAAGCACCAGATTGTCATAGCAAAGTCAGAATTACCTCCTCTCCTAGGTTCACGAAACGGTCGTCCATAAAATGCATTGCTGTTCTGTTGTAACTTGTAAGTAATCTTAAAGATTCCTAAATGCATCTACTTTCGGAAGGCCAAATAAAGTGCTTTTGCTTTCGCCTAGATGTGCCTAGACTGCAGTTACTGAAATCACGCCTTCTTTCTTTGCGTGAACATTTGGGCGGCATTACGCAAATATTTCCACATAGTGACATAGATATGTGGGGGCTTGTTAGAACGAGCCGTTTTAGGGGGCGTGGCAGAGTCTTAACTTTAGTAAAGAATATCTCTTTGGTTTTGAGACTTTAGTCTTTGCAACTTCAGGGATCTTATCTATGTACAATCAGCTTGTAACTCTCCAAAGAGAAAGGAAAACTTGAAATCGCATCATATGACCCCTTTAAGTGTTTGCTGCTAAAAAAAAAAAGCTCATTTTTTTGTTTCATCTGACCATTGAACCAAAGTGCTACTAAAGTGGGTCAAAAAAGCATTCTAAATTTCAAGTCAAGTCAAGTCACCTTTATTTATATAACACTATATACAATACAGAGTGTACAGACTGTTCAGTTATCTAACTGCATTTAATATTATAGTTCATTATCATTTAACTGTAATTAACATTCACTGAAGTGTCTAAAAAGATCACATTTAATTTGCATTTAAGAATATTTTTTATTTCTTAGTTTTCTTTTTAAAAGTATGCTAAAGTGTACTTCTTTACCACAAGGGACGGTTCACCTAAAAATGAATCTTTAGTTATTATTTATTCACTTCTATGTTTTTCTAACATTAAAATTAAATGTGCTGAAGCTTTATTTTTAGTAAAGTTAGTGTGTATACTGGTGTCTAAAAGGATATGCCTGAAGTCCATGCTTATCTTTTTCTCAAACACGTGTTTCCCCATTTGTCTGCTTTCAGCCCATAGCATTTTTCATTACATCCCTACTTGCCCAAGGGATTTAAAAACAGGGATTAAGAAAAGATGAAAGGCATCTTTACCAGTACTGTTCAATGATTTATTCAGATCAGCTTAGCTCCACACTGCAGTCTGCTTGTTTAGCACAGAATAATGTGGCTCATGGTCAAACACTGTGTTTAATTGCCGGGAATCAGGATCATGATAATGGTTTGTTGTTCTTCACTGTTTATGGTAGCATTTGCTTGGGGAGTGGACTATTTTCTTGTTTGAGTGTTGCAGACTTGATACAGATGTTTGACAGTATGCAAGATTAGATAAGAAATGTAATACTGTTGAATTAATCACTTAAAAAGTACAACGATGAAGAGGATACGTTAAAAAGACCTGCAATGTTGGCACAGAGCCACAATAATGCATTGCTTCCTGTCGTTGCTTTAAAAAGCCATCAGCGGTGTTTCAGTTTCATGTGATTCTGTTTTAACAGTGACAGTTTAATATCAAAAACATGTCTCTGAAGTGTCCATATTGCATTATTGGTGGAACTATGGGATATGGAGAAAATGAATACCTCCTCTGTATACTGCTGGTTTTCAAACATAAGCTACTCTCTGTTTGTCTGTGTGTGTGTGTGTGTGTGTGTGTGTGTGTGTGTGTATGTGTGTATGTGAAAGAGAGAGAGAGAGCGAGAGAGAGAGAGAGAGAGAGCGAGGGAGAGAGAGTGAGAGAGAGACTCTCTGTTTAGCTTCCAGATCGATTACAACTGTTGATGCTGACAAATGATGATAATTTTCTAACTGTCTCTGAACCGTTATAGTGGTGATTATTTTCACAGTGTGATCACACTATAGAAACTGCAGCTTGATGGCGAAGGTACAATATCACTAAAATCCCTGCTGTTGTATTTCGGTGAATGGAAAATGTATATGACAACAGAGAATTCAGAGACTCTGCTTTTACAGAGTAAAAGATATCTGTAACATTGTAAAATAATTAAAATAAAAACATTTTTAAATTTGAAATAAATGTTTTTTATTATTATTTTAATTTATTTTAAATGTAGTTTATTACTGTGATGGCAAAATTCAGAGAACGTCTCTCAAATGCATGCAGCCTACTGAAATATTTTGCAATTTGAGATCACATTAATTTGAACGAAAAAGAAAAGAAAATGAAACCATATTTAAATGCATTTTACATTCTTACATTATTTTCCTTTGTACAGAGCTCGATTTAGGTATGACAAAAGTGCTGCAATTAATTCATTTTGACAACTAATAGAATGTTAAACTCTGACTGATAACTTTTTCATTGATTATATAAAATTCAGTGAAGGTTGCCTATAGTTACCTGCATGTCTCATCCATGAGTGGGCCTATGCAATGATGGAGAACAAGAAATGCTGCAATGGTGGAAACACATGTTTGTGAATAGGCATTTGATTTACATTTGAGAGAAACTAAGATTTTAAACAAGGATACAAACTAGCCACTTTTCACTGAAAATTGCCGTTGTAAATTCAAAATAAGCCATCTGTGTAATTCAAGTAGATTCAAGTAGATTCAATGAGTTGAAAACTCTTGCTACTTCATACTTCAATCCAAAACAATGCTGAACTTTGACAAAAAATAGATTTTTAAATGTTATAATTGTGATTTTATAATGTCTAAATATAAATCCATTAGCAAAACATGTAAAAATAACTTTATTACAGAGTGGAAATGGTAAAGGAGACCATGAATGATCCTCTGCTGCCATCTAGAGTATTTGTTTTTCTACCAGGTGAAATATTGGCAGAAATTTTTCGCTTAGCATGGCACATTTTCCATGAATTATCTCTTTAAGTAAAAATGAAAAAAAAATGCAGATGTTCTAAATAAATGTTACTATATAAAAATGTGCAAAAATATTAATAATTTTATATATATATATGTGTGTGTATTCAAATTACCTAACTAAAAAGTGTGCAATAGTACATGTGTTTGAAAATAAAAATGAATTAAAAAGTGTTCTACTGTCTGGGGTCTGCCATCAGGATTTAAAGGGGATGTTATGTGACACATTTTTCTTTTCTTTTTTCTTGTTTTTACTTTTCACATTTTCCCCATGGTATTAAAAAAGGGGGAAGGGGGTTCCAACCTTTGTCACTTTTTTTCACTCCTGATGAGTTTGTATCCTTCCACACACAAGCTAGTAATGGACTTTTGGTCATTGACTTGCAGAAAGTTTTCTGTGCGAGTTAGTGTTAGAGGCTACTAGAATACAGGGGGTCGCCGACACTGATCTTGCATACCCCTCGGCAAATGTGCAGTTGCGCCCCTGTCCTGGAGTATTATATCATCATAAATGTCTTGTTGGAGTGGGTTCTCCTAAAGCCCTTCAGCTTCAGCTGCACAGTGTGTGGTGATAGCAGGTTTGCTTTTGATAGCAGATCTCTGAACACCAGAGTAGCTGTAGTGGGCATTAAGATGGCTACTCTAAAATGAGGTGTTTTCACAGTTTAATGTGTTTCAGTGTAGAGTGCTTTACTGATCAACTGATTTGTGCAAAGGCTGGTCACTTGACTCTACACAGTAAGAGATTTTGCCAACATATTGATTAACTGTGTGTATATATATATATATATATATATATATATATATATATATATATATATTACTTTTTGCACAGGCTGGT
>NW_015505710.1:325576-328526 GCF_001515645.1 Sinocyclocheilus grahami | reverse complement strand
TTTGTCCACATATATTTATTCTGTGTGTATATATATATATATATATATATATATATATATATATATATATATTACTTAATGCAAAGGCTGGTCACTCGATTCTACATAATAAAAAGAGATATTAACATAAAAATGATTATTACTTATTACATTATTGTAAAAAAAAAATGTAACCTGCCTACGGTCTAACAGATTTTGGTTTAATCTACTTTTTACAGTTATTTAATCTAGTATATAGAAATTATTAAAAATAATAAGTATGGAATGATTATCATAATAATAATCATTACAATTGTTGTAATCAAAATAATATACTATATTAGTCATCTCTTTTTCTGTGGTAGCTGCAATGTTTTCCTGTCGTTGCTTATGAACAGACCTTTCTCTCCCGACAAAATCTTTTATTTAAGAACATCCTCTTCACCTCATTCCCCAATGGAATTAAGTGGATGTGAGTTTAGTACAGTCTTTCTTTCTCGCACTGTATGATATGAGTTGTCACCATAGTAACAGAACAAACAAAACCGTCCACCACAGTCCAGCTTCATTACCTATAAATCCTCAGGGTGGCCATACGAAAATGGTACAAATCATTTTTTTTGTCTATTTTACTGGAGGTCATCGGCAGTACATTAATGAAGGAATGTAAGGAGTAACACCAACTGAAATGAACAGAGTTTGAATGGAGATGAGTTAGCCGAGATGTAGAAATCATGAAGGCCAGCACTCCTTTCTCATTAGTCTTCTTGACATCCTTAGGGTGCTCTGAGCTTTACATATTAAGCACAAAAGACATCCACTGGTACTAGAGTTCACGTTAAGGTGAAAGAAATCCAAACCCGCTGTTCCCCACACCTCAAACTGCAAAGCACCTTCATTGCCTCAGGCAAAGCATTTTTTTTCTTGCTGCTTTTTACACTGGAGGCTTTGCAAGAAACCCCAAGTAACTTCCGGAAGCTTTTAAAGTGAGTCGAATCAGGAACAAACACAACAATAAAGACGTTTGGAGGGATCATTGTGAATAGTGACCTCAGTAAGTATCTGTGGATGATGCAATGCTTACATCTGGAGCCCTTTTTAAGAAGCGCTATAAGAAATAACTCAAGTATTCTGTTGCTGCGAATAGCATCATAAATTATTGAAAACATGTTCACCTTGTCATTTTGGAAATAAATTCAAATAAATAGCCGGAATATAAATGAGCTCTGCATAGTCTAAATGTGATAATTTGCAAATATACTGTATGCACCATGCATAAAAATACTTGAATTTGACACTTTCAGATGTCCTTAACTGTCCCTGCATGCGTTCAGTCCCTGGACCCCTTTACTTGTTTCCTGCCCTCCCCTCTGTTTGTGTTGAAGCTGAAGGATGAGAGATACAGAGCGACCCTATTAAACCATATGGAGTGGTAAGTTGTTGACATAATGGGGTGTGACAGACCATGGGCTCTGCTGTGATCTCAGGTCACCACATAGGTGTGGAGACATCTGTGGATGGCACACAGACACTCTAGGTAGCAAACAACTGTCGTTTCCATCAGCTGCTGAGTGAATTATGCCAACAAGGTGCAAAGGTGGGACTTATGTACTGTATGGAGATACGGCAATCCACACTAGGACTGCATTTCCAGGATGTTTAAAAAGAGTGTTGTCTTATTTCAGTATTGTAACTGGATTGGAGTTGGATGGAAGCTATGGAGGAAGTGAAATGCCAAAATGTTCACTTCTTGAAATCACTTGAAATTGCTATGATGTCAGTGTCTTTTCTCAGTGATGTCACAAACCTCTCCTTTCACAAGGTCTTAATCACATGCTGTTTCTAAGCCACAATACTTATAAAAAGAGTTCAAATGGAAATGTTCCCAGGAAATTTTTGTAGCAGCTGCAGTTCCCTTTCAGTCGGTCACCCTCGACGTCACGTTGGATGACCGACGAATTGGGATCTCGCTTAGAGGGACCAATCTACTTCGAGTGTAAACTAAACGAGCCAATGCACATTGGCATGCGATTATTGCATCCAGCTGCTGCTGATCACAGCTTGAGTATAAGTAAGCAGCAGATGCAGCACATATTCAACTTTTCGCTTCGGAGCCGAACGGTTCTATCGTTCTGCTCCTGACCTTCCTACAGTAGTGAGAAAAACTACAGTCAAGCACGCTCTTCAGTGGGCTCTCGTGCTGGTGGACGGCGCTTCAGCGGCGGTGGTTTTCCCGTGTCGAGTGGGTTGCACACAACAGGCTGCACTACCCCTGTGTGTGTTGCAGACGGCCATCTCCCCTGTGCGCTTCAGCACACTAAAAGAGCAATTTCCATTCTAAAAGAGCTTCACGGGTGGAATGTCTTTTTAAAGACGCGTCTTTTTAAAGATGTCATACCATCCGTGTGTTTCTGGGTGCGGTCGTTACCTGGCGCCGGGTGATGGTCACGATTGCTGCCTCTCGTGCCTGGGCGTGCCTCAGCACGCTGAGGTGGCTTTCGTGGATGACTCATGCTCCCATTGCGGGGGTATGACGATCTCGGAGTTGCGGAACAGACTCCGTTACCTGCAAGGGGGCGGAGTGCCCGTGCCACTGCCTAGATCTGGGGCTCCCTCTGGTGGCAGCCGGGGGCGTCCTTTTTCTAGCGGTGGGCGGACTGGTCTTACAGTCACGGTGAGGAATTCCCCTCCGGAGATGCCCAAACCCGCCGGCACTGCGAAACCAGCGGAGCTCTCAAAAGAGCAGACTGGACCCTCCCGGGGTGTACCACCTGTTTCTTCCAAGGCTCCCCCCGACGATCGGATGTCGGTTGCAGCATCGGAGGGCCGGACTTTTCTGGGGATGAAGATCCGTCAGCGTTCCTCTGGGCAGTCAGCAGTGCCGGAGACGGACCCGGAAATGATGGCTATGCTTTCCCGGGCCGCCGAGAGTGTCGGGATCGAGTGGAATCTTCCACCCCGTCCCGAACCC
>NW_015505710.1:323499-325295 GCF_001515645.1 Sinocyclocheilus grahami | reverse complement strand
TCCCGGAGGTGCATGATGAGATCGCTGGGTCATGGACGGCACCTTTCACTGCCAGAAACCGGCCCAGTGACTCATCCTCCCTCACCACCCTCGATGGGGGTCCAGCGCGGGGGTACGCGGGAGTTCCCCAGGTGGAGCGGTCGGTTGCAATGCAATTGTGTCCAAATGCAGCTACCACTTGGCGGGGCAAACCGTTGCTCCCCTCCTGGGCCTGTAGGCACTCGTCGGCCTTGATCTGCTTATACGGCCTGTGGAGAAGCTGCGTCCTCCTTACACGATTCGGCGTTACTGCAAGTGCACCAGGCCAAGGCACTGAGGGACTTGCACGAAGGTGGTCACGACCCGAAAGTTCTCAAAGAACTCCGCACCGCGACGGACCTCGCGCTACGAGCGATGAAGGTTACGGCGCGGTCTCTGGGTCGTGCGATGTCCACTATGGTGGTCCAGGAGCGCCATCTCTGGCTGTGTCTGGCCGACATGCGCGAGACGGACAAGACAAGATTATTGAATGCCCCCGTGTCCCAGACTGGCCTTTTCGGCGACACGGTGGACTCACTTCGCCCAGCACTCCCTACGCCGGAGGAGGGCCGGGTCCCTCCCAGGTTCAGGGGCGTCCACTTTACGTCAGTGAAAGCAGCAGATGCCCCTGTCTTGCGTGCAGAGATCGCAGTCCTACTGGCGAAGGACGTGATAGAGCCGGTTCCTCCAGCCGATATGAGGTCAGGGTTTTACAGCCCTTACTTCATTGTACCCAAGAAAGGCGGTGGGTTGAGACCTATCTTGGACCTCCGCGTCGTGAACCGGGCCCTGCACAGGCTCCCGTTCAAGATGCTCACGCAGAAATGCATCTTCAGGTGTATCTGTCCCCAAGATTGGTTCGCAGCGATCGACCTGAAGGACGCGTACTTCCATGTTTAGATCCTTCCGCGCCACAGGCCATTCCTGCGGTTGGCGTTCGAGGGACAGGCATACCAGTACAAGGTCCTGCCCTTCGGGCTGTCCCTGTCGCCCCGTGTCTTTACGAAAGTTACGGAGGCAGCCCTTGTTCCCATGAGAGAACAGGGCATTCGCATTCTCAACTACCTCAACGATTGGCTCATTCTCGCTCAGTCTCAGGATCAGTTGTGCGAGCACAGGGATTTGGTGCTTTCACACCTCAGCCTGTTGGGCCTTCGGGTCAATTGGAAAAAGAGCAAACTCTCCCCGACGCAGAGGATCTCTTTTCTCAGTAGGGAGTTGGACTCGGTTGAACAGAAAGCACGCCTCACGCAGGAACGTGCTCAGTTGGTGTTGAACTGCTTGAATACACTGAAACAGTTTCAGAGGCTCCTGGGGCATATGGCGGCCGCGGCGGCGGTCACGCCGCTGGGGCTACTCCATATGAGACCGCTGCAGCACTGGCTCCATGGCAGCGCGTCCCCTTCCGGGTCCAAGTGACACCGGCCTGCCGCCAAACTTTCACCCCGTGGTCAGACCTTGCGTTCCTCCGGGCAGGAGTGCCCTGGGAGCAGGTCTCCAGGCATGCTGTGGTTTGTATGGATGCCTCAACCACCGGCTGGGGGGGCACGTACAACGGACTTGCAGTGTCAGGGGTTTGGACGGGGCCCCAACTGCACTGGCACATCAACTGCCTCGAGTTGTTGGCAGTGCACCTTGCCCTGGGCCGTCTCAAAGGGCGCTTACAAGGCAAGCATGTACTGGTCCGCATGGACAACACAGCGGCCGTTGCGTACATCAACCGACAAGGTGGTCTGCGCTCCCGTCGCTTATCGCAACTCGCCCGCCACCTCCTCCTC